>NW_021703778.1:136009115-136104119 GCF_005190385.1 Monodon monoceros
CCATATCAGACAAAATAGACTTTAAAATAAAGACTATTACAAGAGACAAAGAAGGACACTATATAATGATCAAGGGATCGATCCAAGAAGAAGATATGACAATTGTAAATATTTATGCACCCAATATAGGAGCACCTCAATACATAAGGCAAATAATAACAGCCATAAAAGGGGAAATCGACAGTAACACAATCATAGTAGGGGAATTTAACACTCCACTTTCACCAATGGACAGATCATCCTAAATGAAAATAAATAAGGAAACACAAGCATTAAATGATACATTAAACAAGATGGACTTAACTGATATATATAGGACGTTCCATCCAAAAACAACAGAATACACATTTTTCTCAAGTGCTCATGGAACATTCTCCAGAATAGATCATATCTTGGGTCACAAATCAAGCCTTGGTAAATTTAAGAAAATTGAAATCATATCAAGTATCTTTTCCGACCACAACGCTATGAGACTAGATATCAATTACTGGAAAAGATCTGTATAAAATACAAACACATGGAGGGTAAACAATACACTACCTAATAACGAAGTAATCACTGAAGAAATCAAAGAGGAAATCAAAAAATACCTAGAAACAAATGACAATGGGACACAATGACCCAAAACCTATGGGATGCAGCAAAAGCAGTCCTAAGAGGGAAGTTTATAGCAATACAATCCTACCTTAAGAAACAGGAAACATCTCAAATAAAAAACCTAACCTTGTACCTAAAGCAATTAGAGAAAGAAGAACAAAAAAACCCCAAAGTTAACAGAAGGAAAGAAATCTTAAAGATCAGATCAGAAATAAATGAAAAAGAAATGAAGGAAATGATAGCAAAGATCAATAAAACTAAAAGCTGGTTCTTTGAGAAGATAAACAAAATTGGTAAACCATTACCCAGACTCATCAAGAAAAAAAGGGAGAAGACTGAAATCAATAGAATTAGAAATGAAAAAGGAGAAGTAACAACTGACACTGCAGAAATACAAAGGATCATGAGAGATTACTACAAACAACTCTATGCCAATAAAATGGACAACCTGGAAGGAATGGACAAATATTTAGAAATGCACAACCTGCTGAGACTGAAACAGAAAGAAATAGAAAATATGAGCACACCAATCTCAAGTACTGAAATTGAAACTGTGATTAAAAATCTTCCAACAAACAAAAGCCCAGGACCAGATGGCTTCACAAGTGAATTCTATCAAACATTTAGAGAAGAGCTAACACCTATCCTTCTCAAACTCGTCTAAAATATAGCAGAGGGAGGAACACTCCCAAACTCAGTCTATGAAGCCACCATCACCCTGATACCAAAACCAGACAAAGATGTCACAAAGAAAGAAAACTAAAGGTCAATATCACTGATGAACATAGATGCAAAAATCGTCAACAAAGTACTAGCAAACAGAATGCAACAGCACATTAAAAGGATCATACACCATGATCAAGTGGGTTTTATTCCAGGAATGCAAGGTTTCTTCAATATACCCAAATCAATCAATGTGATACACCATATTAACAAATTGATGGAGAAAAACCATATGATCATCTCAATAGATGCAGAGAAAGCTTTCCACAAAATTCAACACCCATTTATGATAAAAACCCTGCAGAAGGTACGCATAGAGGGAACTTTCCTCAACATAATAAAGGCCATATATGACAAACCCACAGCCAACATCGTCCTCAATGGTGAAAAACTGAAAGCATTTCCACTAGGATCAGGAACAAGACAAGGTTGCCCACTCTCACCACTCTTATTCAACATAGTTTTGGAAGTTTTAGCCACAGCAATCAGGGAAGAAAAGGAAATAAAAGGAATCCAAATCGGAAAAGAAGAAGTAAAGCTGTCACTGTTTGCAGATGACATGATACTATACATAGAGAATCCTAAAGATGCTACCAGAAAACTACTAGAGCTAATCAATGAATTTGGTAAAGTACAAGGATACAAAATTAATGCACAGAAATCTCTGGCATTCCTATACACTAATGATGAAAAATCTGAAAGTGAAATTAAGAAAACACTCCCATTTACCATTGCAACAAAAAGAATAAAATATCTAGGAATAAACCTACCTAAGGAGACAAAAGACCTGTACGCAGAAAATTATAAGACACTGATGAAAGAAATTAAAGATGATACAAATAGATGGAGAGATATACCATGTTCTTGGATGGGAAGAATCAACATTGTGGAAATGACTCTACTACCCAAAGCAATCTACAGATTCAATGCAATCCCTATCAAACTATCACTGGCATTTTTCACAGAACTAGAACAAAAAATTTCACAATTTGTATGGAAACAGAAAATATCCCAAATAGCCAAAGCAATCTTGAGAACGAAAAATGGAGCTGGAGGAATCAGGCTCCCTGCCTTCAGACTATACTACAAAGCTACAGTAATCAAGACAGTATGGTACTGGCACAAAAACAGAAATATAGATCAATGGAACAGGATAGAAACCCCAGAAATAAACCCATGCACATATGGTTCCCCTATCTTTGATAAAGGAGGGAAGAATGTACAGTGGAAAAGACAGTTACTTCAATAAGTGGTGCTGATAAAACTGGACAGGTACATGTAAAAGTATGAAATTAGAACAGTCCCTAACACCACACACAAAAATAAACTCAAAATGTATTAAAGACCTAAACATAAGGCCAGACACTATCAAACTCTTAGAGGAAAACAAATGCAGAATGCTCTATGACATAAATCACAGCAAAATCCTTTTTGACCCACCTCATAGAGAAATGGAAATAAAAACAAAAATAAACAAATGGGACCTAATGAAACTGAAAACCTTTTGCACAGCAAAGGAAACCATAAGCAAGACGAAAAGACAACCCTCAGAATGGGAGAAAATATTTGCAAATGAAGCAACTGACAAAGGATTAATTTTCAAAATTTACAAGCAGCTCATGCAGCTCAATAACAAAAAACCAAACAACCCAATCCAAAAATGGGCAGAAGACCTAAACAGACATTTCTCCAAACAAGATATACAGATTGCCAACAAACACATGAAAGAATGCTCAACATCATTAATCATTGGAGAAATGCAAATCAAAACTACAATGAGATATCATCTCACACCAGTCAGAATGGCCATCATCAAAAAATCGAGAAAAAATAAATGCTGGAGAGGGTATGGAGAGAAGGGACCACTCTTGCACTGTTGGTGGGAATGTAAAGTGATACAGCCACTATAAAGAACAGTATGGAGGTTCCTTAGAAAACTACAAATAGAAGTACCATATGACCCAGCAATCCCACTACTGGGCATATACCCTGAGAAAACCATAATTCAAAATAGTCATGTAACAAAATGTTCACTGCAGCTCTATTTACAATAGCCAGGACATGGAAGCAACCTAAGTGTTCATCTACAGATGAATGGATAAAGATGATGTGGCACATATATACAATGGAATATTACTCAGCCATAAAAAGAAACGAAATTGAGTAATTTGTAGTGAGGTGGATGGACCTAGAGTCTGTTATACAGAGTGAAGTAAGTTAGAAAGAGAAAAACAAATACCGTATGCTAACACATATATACGGAATCTAAGAAAAAGAAAATCATGAAGTACCTAGGGGTAAGACGGGAATAAAGACACAGACCTACTAGAGCATGGACTTGACGATATGGGGAGGGGGAAGGGTAAGCTGTGATAAAGTGGGAGAGTGGCATGGACATATATACACTACCAAACGTAAAATAGCTAGTGGGAAGCAGCCGCATAACACAGGGAGATTAGCTAGGTAGTTTGTGACCACCTAGAGGGGCAGGAGGGAGGGAGATGCAAGAGGGAAGAGATATGGGAACATATGTATATTTATAACTGATTCACTTTGTTATAAAGCAGAAACTAACACACCATCGTAAAGCAGTTATACTCCAATAAAGATGTTAAAAAAAAAAAAAAAGAAAAGTTAACCTTGCCCTGGATAGTCAGCCTTACGCCTATTTTGAAATCACAGTATCTAATATTTTACTAGAGTAGCAAATCAAATATCCTCCTCCTCAGGTTCAAACACAGCTTGGCAGGGATTTCAATATTGTTTTCTTAGATTCAATTGGTTCATATTTTGAAAGAAATAGAAAATGACACCAACAATTTTAATCCTTATGAAAATTATACAATGCAGATCTTATTTCCATTTTACAAAGGTCAATAAGATTCATGGTCTGGGTGACTTAAAGCCCTTTTGCTCTTTCTATAACACAGCATTTTCATATACCTTTTGGGTATTTGTATGTCTTTTATGGAGAAATGTCTATTCAAGACATTTGCCCATTTTTAAATTGGGTTATTTGTTTTTTTGCTGTTTAGTTGTGTGAGTTCCTTATATATTTTGGATATTAACCCCTCAACAGACATAGGTTTGCAAATATCTTCTCCCATTCTGTAAGTTGCCTTTTCACCTGTTATTTGCTTTCCTTGCTGTGCAGAAGCTTTCTGGTTTGATGCAGTTCCATTTGTCTATTTTTGCTTTTGTTGCCTATGCTATTGGTGTCATATCCAAGAAATCATTGCAAAGATTTAAACATAATACCTGAAACTCTAAAATTCCTAGGAGAAAACATAGGGAAAATTTTCTTGATTGTCTGTCATTGTCTTGGCAATGTCTTAATCCATTTTGAGTTGATTTTTGTGTGTGGTGTTAGATAAGATCCCAATTTCATTCTTTTGCATTTGAATGTCCAGTTTTCCAAACACCATTTGTTGAAGAGACTATCCTTTCCCCATTGTGAATTCTTGGCACCCTTGTCAAAGATCAGTTGACTATTTATGTGCAAATTTAATTCTGAACTCTCTATTCTGTTCCATGGTCTATATGTCTGTCTCTAGGCCTGCACCATACTATTTTAATTACTGCAGACTTGTAAAGTATTTTGTAATCAGGAAGTGTTATGTATCCAGTTTTGTTCTTTCTCAAGATTATTTTGGCTGTTTGAGGTTCTTTGTGGTTCCATATGAAATTGACACAGGTTTTTCATATTTAAGTCTTAAAGCCCAGAATTGATTGATATGGTGGGAAGGAGAGGTCAGATTGAACTTTTTTCCTATGCCCAATAACATTTGTTGAATGGTCTTGCCTTTCCCACTCATGTATATTTGCCTATCTCTGTCATATATAATGTCTCTCCATATGTTTGGGGCTATTTTTACATTCATTAACTTGTGCCATTACCATATGTCAATTTGATTATCCCTATGCCAAAATCACACTCTTAATTACTACACATTACTCCTCCTCACTCCAATGTTTCATCTGTCTCCACTACTCTAATAAATCTACTTTTATCAAGTCCACAAATATGCTCTATGTTGAAAAATCCAAGCAGAATTTTTCACATTTTATTTATATTTTAGAAGATTTCAAGATAGTTGTTCATTTTCTCTCTTGATTTCCATAAAATAAAATATTTCTGCTTTTGACCTGATATCACCAACCACTGATCAATGTCCTTTCAGGCCCTTTCTCATCTACTTCATCTAAATGTAGGAGTTTCTCAAAACTCTTTTCTCTTTCCTAGCTATAATGTCATTTTGAGTGATCACAGCCGTGTCTTCAAGGCCTTTTATATATTAATGGCTTCCAAATGTATATGTCCTTATGAACCCCAGGATTATATCCATTGATAAAATAAAAATTTATTGATCATCTAACATGTACCAATCACTATTCTAAGTGCAAATTACTCAGCAATGAACAAAAGAGGCAAAACTCCTTGCCTGCATGAAATGTTTATTCTAATAGTGGCACATTTAACAAATAAAGAAATGAACTATATATATAAAATACTTCAAGTTGTGATAAGTTCTGTGAAGAAAATTAAACTGTGGAAGTTACCTAAGGACTTTAAGGGTAGAGATGCTGCAATTTTAAATAGGATAGAAATCTGACAATCTGACTAGAGACGTAGTAATCTTAAGCAGAGGTCAGCAAACTAGGACCTGAGGGGCAAATCTGGACTTCCACTTGTGTTTGTATGGCCAGTAAGCTAAAAATGGTTTTTACATTTTTAAATAATTGCGGGAAAAAAGGAAAATAATATTTTATGACATGTAAAAGTATATGAAATTCAAATTAATGTAACTATAAATAAGCTTTCATTGGGACCGAGCAGTGTTCATTATTTACATGTTGTCTATGGCTCTTTTCATGCTACAATGACAAAGTTAAGTAGTTGAAACAAAGACCAAATGGCCCACAAAGTCTAGACTATGTACTTTCTGGTCCTTTACACAAAAAGTCTGCTGATCCCTGATCTTAATCAATATACTCTATTGCTTGCAAACAAAAGATTTGCATGACAAAGTCCTATTTGGATTCAATGCCAGAAGAAAATATATTAGTCTTTAGGCAAATGTGTTTGCCTCCTTTAATAGACAACATTTCTCTTTTTAATTTAGCTGCCAAGAAAATCAAAAGATCAATATGACCAAATTCAGTAAAAATGACACTCCAAGTGGCTAGACACCTCTATTGTATTTAATTCTTTCTTGTATATATATGTGGAAGTGTTTATGCATGTCTGTTGTACTGTCTTGTTTTATATTGATTTTAATTTTATGAGAAGTCCATAAAAGTCAATACAAATATGAACAAACATAAGAATAAATATTTGATATACTATTTTAAGAGGTTATCCTTAAAACTATAATAACCAAACTGCCTTTCTCTATTATGGATTTGGAGTTAAAGTGTTAAACAAGTACATGTCTAAATTCATGAGGAGGTGTAGTGCTCCTTGTGAAGAAAATATTTTCCTAATTTATGTAATATATAATATTCTCTTTAAGGAAAACATGTAACATCATTTGAAAGGCTTTTCTCAAGATTCTTAAATAATTGTGCAGGAAAGAACAAGTTTCAGTCAACTGGAAAATTTACCTCTGTGAAATAGCTCGTGCTTTGACACTAACATTCTTATGCATCATTGCAAATAGAGAACAGAGGTATATTAAGATTAAGTGATATCAGGTCTCACGTTTTATTAGTGAGAAAGTAAAGGTCATGGAATTAAGATTTGAGGTTTTCTCTCAGTTCTTTTGAATCTTCTATAATGTACTTTAAAACTAAGGATCAAAAAGGAAAAATTAAACTGTTTAGGGTTTTTTGTTTGCTTGTTTGTTTTGGTTTGTTTTGTTTTTGAATATTTTGGTTTTTCTTACCTTTGAACATTTTACAATAGCACTCAAAAAGCCACAGAAATGAAACTCTTCCTCTGTAAGTTTGTAGGGAGATTTATTACAAGAACTTTCTTAAAACCAATTAAAGGTAAATTTATTATCAAGAATATTAACTCTAGTACTCCACCAAATTTTGATTACAGAATCAGGCCTTTTTCTTGTAATAGGTGTCCTATATAAGTAATAAGTTTGATGGTAGGACCACTATTGATATATTCATTCTGTAATTTCTTATAGTGGTACTGTATGTTTGTGGCAAGCTACATTCCTGTGAGTGGTGGGATTATGGGTGATTTATCATAGTTTCTTCTTTGCCTAGCTCTAATTTCTTATTTTATATAAGTCATGTATCTCTATTAAATAAACATTTTGGGGGGAAAATGGTTAGAAAAATATTTTTTTCTAACATTTTATTCATCCTTGGTAGAAACGATGAAAACAGAATGTGTAAAGTATGCTCTGGTCATGAATGTATTCTCTGATACTTGTCCACAAAGGCAGCAGACGCATTTCTAAACAAATATGTGCTGATTAGCTTAATCAGGACTAGGGAACCAGTGGAGTCCATATGCCCCCGTATGTGCTGTTATTGGTTTTAGAGTAAGATTTTCAGCCAATATGAATACTCAGTTCAAATTATTCCATAGCACATAGAATGTAGAGTCTATGTATAGTTAATTAATGAGTTAAGTAGCTAATGTACTAACTAGACCTTTGCTTTTTCTCCTTTCTTTTGTTTTCCATCTTCAGACCAGTTACTTGAGGATTAGCATACAGGTAATTTGAGTTCTGTTATAAAATATGTGAAGTTTCATTTTCTAACAAGCTTTTCTGTTCAAATTTTACTGCTTTCTCCATTGCCGTCTTAAACCTACATCCTCCAACCTTAACTAGATCCACTCCCTCTTCTATTATTTTTAAATCTTCCATAGCTCCCTGTATTATATTTCAAGCATCATCACAATTTGGAATCATACATTTAACTCTGGTTATTTAAGTCTTTCCTCTCACATTAAACTCAGAGCAACACAAGAGCAGGGACTATGTATACTTTTATTTACCACTCCATAGCAATTACTACAATATCCTGCAAAACCATGTTTCCCTTTTTTTCTTTCCCCTTGTGAAACCACGGTTTCAAGGTATAATTGATTTACAACATTATATTAGTTTCAGTTGTACAACATAGTGATTCAAAATTTTTATAGATTATACTCCATTTAAAGTTATTATACATAGTAGCTTGTACCTCTTAATCCCCTACCCCATCTTACCCCTCCACCTTCCCTCTTCCCACTGGTAACAACTACTTTCCTCTCTATATCTGAGTCTGTTTCTTTTTTGTTATATCCATTCGTTTGTTTTATTTTTTAGATTACACATATAAAGTGATAACATACAGTACTTGTCTCTCTGACTTATTTCACTAAGTGTAATATCCTCCAGGTCCCCCATTGTGGCAAAAGGCAAAATTTCATTCTTTTTTATGGCTGAGTAGTATTCCTGTGTGTGTGTGTGTGTGTGTGTGTGTGTGTGTGTGTGTGGCACATCATCTTTATCCATTCACCTGTTGATGGACACTTAGATTACTTCCATATCTTGGCTATTGTAAGTAATGCTGCTATAAACACTGGGGTGCATGTATCTTTACAAATTAGTGTTTTGTTTTCTTTGGATATGTGCCCAAGAGTGGAATAGCTAGATCATATGGTAGTTCTATGTTCTGTTTATTGAGGAACCTCCAAACTATTTTCCATAGTGTCTGTACCAATTTACATTCCCACCAACAGTGTCCAAGGGTTCCCTTTTCTCTACAGCCTCACTTACATTTGTTATTTCTGGTCTTTTTGATGATAGCCATTCTGATGGGTGTGAGGTGATATCTCATTGTTGTTTTGATTTGACTTTCATTTGTTGGGAAGTTTTTTTTTTTATTACTGATGCAATTTCATTACTGGTAATTTGTTCATATTTGCTATTTCTTCCTTGTTCAGTCTTGGGAGATTTATATTTCTAGGAAATTATCCATTTCCTCTAAGTTGTCCATTTTATTGGCATATAACTGTTGATAGTAATCTCTTACGAGCCTTTGTATTTCTGTGTTGTTGATTGTAACTACTTCTTTATTTCTGATTTTATTGATTTAGGCTCTCTTGCTTTTTTTTTCTTGATGTGTCTGGCTAAAGGTTTATCAATTTTGTTTATCTTTTCAAAGAACCAGCTCTTACTTTCATTTATCTTTCTATATTTTTTCAGGCTCTATTCATTTACTTCTGCTCTCATCTTTATGACTTCTTTCCTTCTACTAACTTTGGGTTTTGTTTGTTCTTTTTCTTGTCCCTTGAGATATAAGTTTAGGTTGTTTATTCGAGAGTTTTCTTGTCTCCTGAGATAGGCTTGTATAAACTTCCCTTTTAGAACAGCTTTTGCTGCACCCCACAGATTTTAGATTACTGTGTTTTCATTTTAATTTGACTCTAGGTATTTTTTTATTTCTTCTTTGAATTCTACAATGATCCACTGGTTGTTTAGTAGCATACTTTTCAGCCTACAAGTGTTTGTGGTTTTTTGCAATTTTTTTCTTGTAGTTGATTTCTAGTCTTATGGTCGGAAAAGATGCTTGATAAAAAAAAATAAAGACAACAGTATGGACTGAATACCAAGCAAAGACTAAGGTAAAAATGATGCCAGGCATGACCTACATTTTATAGTTTATGATTAGTAAAGGAGGAAATCAATTGATTGTAACCTCAATAAACTAAATTATTTGATTACACTTATTATTGCTTACCTTATGCAGGCACTGTGTGGGCACTTTTCATCCTCTAGACAACTAAGTAAGGTGGGTGGTGGTATCTCCGTTGTTGATGTGAACACTGAGCATGGAAACCAAACCTCATGGTCAAGATAAAGCCAGGCTACTGAGCAAGTCATCCATGGCCCTACATGGACAACTCTTTCTCTTTCCTGGACTATAGCTATCAAATGACTCTGTAGTCCCTTCCTCAGAGGCTAGTGACAGAGTGGTGAGAAAATGAAATACAAACTAGCCCACTCTAATGCAATAAAGTAACTTCAACATGGTACATAAAAATAATGCACTTAATATTATTCCTAGAGAAAGGTTTAAGCCACTCAGGTTTTAACCTAAGTTATACAGTGTCTCCCTATCCTTACCAGAGAAAAATAATACTGCCTACTACCCGACACACAAAAAGTTTGCTAGTAATTTTATTAGCTAACAATAATATAAAGCTGGCATTGGAGAACTCTTAAACCATGCCAAAAGCCATGACACACCAAATATAATTTGATGCTTCAAATTTCTATCACAGAAAATATTAAAGTTCCTATCTACTTATAATGTTTCTAATAAACCCTTGAGTGTTATTTTATTTAACTTCTGATCCATGAAAGGAAAAATATAATTGAGGTTTCAGATAAAGTCTACCTTTTCAGGTAATGCCTGCAGGTCAGCTAGAAAAAAGAAATGTCAATAATAAGTCTGAATGCTTACCCTGTAATTTTTCACTAGGTAACAACTGAGAAGCACATGTGTACATGACAATAGTTAAATTCCCTTGCCATGTATAAGTATAGATATAAAGGTCACAGTTTTCAGATATTTGGGCCATGGTGCTTTCACAAAACAGGTTAAAATATAGTTTCCTATAATAATAAACTAGCCATAGTCTCTCCTGCCCAACAAGCAGTTTATTTAAAGACCACAGGAAAAACATGCCAATTGTCCAATGGGCCTGGGCTGGCTTAGCCCTCAACAGGGATACTGAGTCCTCATAATTTTTTTAAGATGGTATTTGTTCTGCTACCTTGGAAAAACCAGTTAGTTTCATGTGTAAAACTACAGTACTTAGATGTACTAATAAAAAGTTGTTGGGAAATAATTATTGAACCATTACTGAATTTTATTCTGCAATTTTTAATACAGGATCTCTTGAATATATGTTTCTTAATTGTAAAAAGGTTACGATACGTAATAGTACTCTAAATCATTCAGATACAGCTGTCATGTAATTTCAGTGTCAGGACCTACAAGTTCATTTTGGACGATGTTCTGTCTGTATCCTTTACCCACAGGGACTTAATTTCCTCCTGAAGCAGATAGATCACTGCATCTTTAAATACTTCAAATAGTTCAGGTCACCTGTCATACCTCTCCCCAAAGTCTTCAATTAGCCAAACAAAATATTCATATTTCCTTTAACTTATAACAAGATTCTCAGAACTTTATGTCATCATGATTATCTTCTAGTAAGTGTGCTGCCATTTGATAATATTTCTTTTAAAATATCCAGCTGATAGCTGAACATAATATTTTATCTATGATCTGAATAACATGGACTGTATTGGGATGCTTAGTACCTCTCTTGATCCAGAGACAAAAGTCCTATTAATGCATCTTAATACCAATTCAGTTTTGTTTTACTATCTTCACATGTATATACTTACATGGCATATTTAACTGGGGGGAGCTCTTTTTGGAAGGCTAGTGCTTTCACTCTTGGGTTCAGCTGTACATTGCTATAAAAACTTCTTGAAGCATTTAAATAATTTAAATATTGAACCAAGATAATGACACCATGAATATATAAGAATGTATCCCCATTTTTCACATTTAGGAATACAAAGAAATATTTAGACAGGCTTTCCTAAATTTAAAAATATGTTTGTATAAAAGTAAACTGATTAAAAGAAAGTTACTTTAATTCGTAGAAAAAAAATATATATTGCCTACTATATTTGGAAGAAGTAAAGTGCTTCTGTTATAGATCTGGTTTAAAAATAATCCAAGATTTTAAAATATTCAAAATCAATTTCTTTACATTCTAAAGGCATAATTCTGCCAGAACTTTTCATATAATGGGATCTGCCTACTGATAACTTTATGCTTATTACAAAACCCATGAAACAAGAAATGAAGACCAAAGAGCTTTTTCTGAGTTTCTCCAAAGAACATGCTAGAAAAAAAAATATTAGACAGTGGAAAATAAAAAACCTTAAGGTTTTAAATTTCATTCTACAAAACAAGCTGAAAATGATTCCAGTATTATGAGAAATATGTGGTCTACACAACATGCTACAAGTTACATATTTTTTCATACAGTCCTAAAGCTGAAAATAAAGTCCCCAGCCATTTACTTTATTTGAATTATTTCTCAGTAAAATCATTTCAAACTGTAGGATAGAGTTTTTGAGCTTTAACTATCATCCTTTCTATTTTTTTCCCATAATCTGCTCTTTCCCTTTTAAATCCTCACTCATTCCACCCATTTCTCTTGTCTTTTAACTGCACAGAATGTTAGCAAGTAGCAAAGCCCAGAGGACGGATTTTGGTTATTAAATTTGAAAAGAATTTAAAGCAACTATAGTAATTAGTAGTCAATAAAATACTTTCAACCAAATCAAATTAATCTAGGTACTGTTTTATATTTTTAAATTGCCTAAGGCAAACTTGCATGATAAAAATGCTACAATCTCCACATCAGTAGTGATTTTAACGCCACAATTTGTATTAGAGAAAGCATTATTCACAAAAGACAAGCTAAGACTGAATTAAATCACAGTGATTAATTTGCTTGTGGGTTAAAGCTGAATTCAAAATATCTGTAAAATTAAGTATGTGGAAGCGACAGAATGAAATCTCAGTAATTGGGGCGAACGTTTTCTCTAATTAGCTGAAATGCATCATTAAATTCTATTGTACCAGCAGCTGAAAAAAAATAGCTGTTTTAGAACTAACAAGAGAAGCGTTAGAACAAAGACATTTCATTTCACACATTATATTTCGATCTTTTTCAGTACATACTCAAAAGTTAAATTTGATAACAACCACCATTGATAAAATGTTTGAAACAAACAATTAACAAAATGTAAGATAAGAAACATATAGGAAGACAAATATTTCACTTATTGAGGAACAGCAAGTCTAAGAGAGGTCTCTAATATCAAATATGGTATAACTGTTAAAAATCAGATGCTGTTTACTGAAGCTATCCTCAAGTAAATCTACACTTCTAAGATTATGACTACAATTACAGGATTTATGTGATTACTGTCATTGAACTTTCATTTTCTTTTTTCTACCCTTGTATTTTAACAGGCTCAACCAATGTCATTCTTATTATCAAAAGTAAAGATGAATATAAAATAGTTAGATACACAGATGGATGGATGGATGAGATAAATAAGATAAAGAGATAGAGATGAGAGATAAGAGAGAGAAAGAAGATAGAAAGCTTTATTATAAAGCCATATAAGCTCACTGGCTGCTGTGCTGAGAATAACCTATACAGGGATGGGGTGGATGCAGAGACCAATCACTTGGCTACAGAATAACCCAGATAGGACATGATGGTGACTTGAACCAGCTGATCTCAATGGAGGTGGTGAGAAATGGAGGTGGAGCCAATAGGATTTGGGGGAAGTTTCAACGTGGAAGCTTTGTCCTAAGCAACTGAGGTGTGGAGTTTCCATTAACTGCACTGAGGAAGAATGTCAGTAGAGCAGGTTTATGGGAGATGATTAGGAGTTCAGTTCTGGACAATTTCATTGGATATGAGTAGGCAGTTGAATAGGAGAATCTGTGGTTCAGGGAGTAGGTCCAGGATGAGTATGTATACTAGGGTGGTGTTAGCATATATTATTACAGTTATGAGATTGTATGATATCACTGAGGAGAGATTCTAGACAGAAAAGGCAAGAGGCATAAGGACTGAAGTCTAGATATCCCTAAATTTAGGATATTATCTTGGTAAAACTGTTTTCAAGAAGCACCCTACCAAGTTACACACAGACCAGAAAAATATGATAGTGTCAGTCACTACAGCCTTTGCTAATATTAGGCATTATATTTGATAGTCTCTTGTTCTTTCAATATTTATTCATTACAAGTGAAAATAAGACTTTTTGTATGTTTATCAGTAATTTGTACTTTTGTCTTCTATGCATTCAGCTCATTTTCCCCATGTATTCTAATTCTTCTTATTGATCTATAAAATCACTTTACATATTAAGGTAATTAACCTTTCACCTGTGATATTTGTTGCAGATGCTTTATCTCATTTTTGTTTCCATAGCTTTTGGTGTGAAAGGTTTTACATATTCTAGCCAAATTTATTCATCACTTAATTTGTTATGTACTCCATTGCATTAATACATACGAAGACTTCTGTATGTGCCATGGTTCTTTAAATCTGCTCTTCCTACTAGTCAAACACTACTCTAAAGATTTCCCATTTAGTTAGGAGGCACATCCATGATTTTGTCTTATCCAAAAGTTAATTCATTTTAATATTTTTAGTTATTTCTTTAAAAATCTTTTTATGTGAATTAAAATTTTATTTCACCTTTAATATTAACCTCCCCATTTTTTTTCCTATTACTCCCTTGCCCATGGATATTCTACCAATCAGAAGTACATTTCTATGACAATAAATGATGAACAGCAAACAACCAAAAAAAATGTCAATAATAAGAACTACATGGTGGGTGCACTTCCGTAAACACCCAATGCCAGTATATTACACCCTAACTGCGTCATGAAGCAGACAGTTGAGCAGGTACTAGAGGGGAAGCTTGTGAGATTCTATTGGTTCCATTCCCGAACTAACCCAGCATCTGGGAACTTAGAGAAGGGAACTAAAAAATCTGCCATGTACCATATCTGTGGCATAAGCTCTGGGTCAGGTACTTTTCTAGTGTAAAGGGCTATTACTCCATCAGTTTACTGATGTTATCTGTCAACTACCATGAGACCACACTGAATTTTCTGGAAAGAAAAGCTTCTGACTGAGATAGTGATTGACAAGGTAAATGGTTGCGTCTTGAGCTCAGTGTCATTGAATGTGGACCTCAGAGAATATCCTGCTTCTAGCGATTTAAACACTGACTCTCACGTGCATCCCTCAAGAAGATCCTGTTCCTTCTTTGGATTCCCTCCCTACTAACCTTATATCAGTTTAGGTACACAGTAATCAAATTCCACAGGTATGCAGTTTTTCCTTTTCCCCTCTGTGGTCACACATTCCACTTTAAGGGGCCATTTAACTGCATCTTGTAAAATGTCAAAAGAAGAGCAAATCTCACCCTCTTTCATAACTCTTCCACATAGCTAGCCTCCAGTATCTCACTTGCACTCTCTCTGAAGGCTTCCCTCCCTCAGCTCTTACCCTCAAGTCCGTTCCCTTCAACTCCCCTCAATCCTCTGCTCCTAACACCTGCTCTGGCTTACAACTTCCTACTTGTTTCATGAAATTCCCCTAACTAAACATCTACTTTGTTCATTGGCTCTTTCACTTTGACATTGAAAGGTGCTTGTTGAGCAGGTCTGAAAGAAAAACTACAAGTCAACCTCATATGATTAAAAAAAATAAAATTTGTGGGAAATGGCAAGGAAGGTTATGTGCTATCTGATTATCATATGTCAAAAATCAGTACCTAAAAATAAAGACTTCGCTGATACTTATAAAGTGAAATAGCTTAAGATCAGTTTTCTCTAGAAGTCTTATGTGCAAGCCCTACTTGTCATTCCCTGTATTGGATGTGAATCAGCTGGGTGTAGGAAGTGAGAATTTATTTGATTTTGTTTATCATGAGGAGGACTTTGGTTTCTTCTTTGCCCCTAATATGAGTTAGATGGGAAAAATTTAAAGAGGTTCCATGAAAAGACAAGCAAGAAATTAGACATGACAGGTGGATTGCAAGGGTCATATCCATTTCATAGATTTGTGTAGGGAAAAAGGGAAAACAAAGAACTATAAGTTGCATTATAGAACGTGTGATAGAGAGAAGAGAAATTTAAGTAGAGGGTAGAATAGAAGATATATAATCTTTTAGTTATAAGCAAGGAAGTTTCTTTCTGAATTTTAAATGGGCAAAATGTCAAAAGAGAAATCAAGAATAAAATCTAGCAAAAGAAATGGCATCACAGTTAGCATTTTAGAGGAATGTGACAAATTACTCTGAGTGGTAATGAGAATGTTTTGAGGAAATGAAATAATTAGCTGTTTTCAGGAACCACAATTCCTAAATTGAGTTTGATGACTAGTACTAATTGATGATTAATGGTTGAACATTTTCCACCTTCCAAGCACTAAATAATATGATTGACTGATTTGTCACTTATGAAATACAGAGTAACATTTATAAAGCAATTATACAAGTAATATGTGAGTGGGAAAGCTATGGGCATCTGAAGATCCTATTGAAACAGAAAATAAATAACAAGAACAATAATAATAACCCATACCTTTTCTGTGTCAATGCCTTTTGACATAGACCATGTTGAGACAATATAATCCATGACTCGTTCACTAAGGCCTTTGGGGACCTGATAGAGTTTCAGGAAGTCCCGTACATTATTCAGCATCTCATGGTACCGGTTGGTGTTGGCATACATTTGCTGGAAAATTGTGGTAACATTTCCAAAAATAGTTGCATAAAGAAGAGCTGCAAGAGAAGAAATGATGAAAATAAATCAACTATCCCAAGTGAAAAAAAATGAGGTGAATATTGGTGAAATCAATGAACCACTTGACAGAGATGCCTTTATAAACTTTTTGGCATATGCATGGTGACCCCTGAGCAGAGTGCCCAGAATTTGGTGTTCACTCAATAAGTGTTATCTTTAGCATGATAAACATGATTTTATGAGTGAGCACTACTCTAGTCATTGTGGTAAAACATGAGCGTGGTTGATAAATTTCATGAAGAATTAGATGATCCAAGGTTATGATTTGCCTAAGACATTCTTAGCCTTATGACTAAAGTTATCCTCCAGCCCTGTCCTCCTGAATGAAGCCTAATCAATTTAAATTTTCGAGAGATTGATGATCCAGTTTAGAAATGTATGCTCTTTCTCACTGCTTGCTTCGTCCAGCTTTTGGATTACTTCCCTGCTTATCAATATTTTTGACAGAACAGAAATATAGGGAGGGAAGACAAATCAAAGTGTTCCATTTCTAGAAGATTCTAGAGAGAAACAGCGTTGGAATTAACAGTTAAAATGAAACTTTGGGAGTGCCTGAAAATTCTAGTTATTAAATTTATGTCAGTAACCCAGTATCATAAGGCTTTTTTATTTCATTATTTTAATTAAGAATAAAGTCAGTTTGCAAACAATTGTTATTCATCTACAGTGGCTAGGAAAGGAATAGGGTTTTTTAATGCCCCTGACTGCTACTCCCTCCCTCAACCCATAATTTACCAACTCTTCTCTCTCCAGATCTGGTCAGGTTACTAATGTTGACCTGATGTTGAAAAAGCTTTTAAAAGCAATTGAGTTCAGCCCCAGATCAACACACCTTCAATCACACACCACTCCCAGCCTATCTTGTCCCTTTGATTTTACTCCTTTGTTAACAGTAAGCTCTTTTGAAAAGAGGGCGATATTTTATTCCCCTTAATATTCAGTAAACACAATGTTTGGTAACCACATTCATTCCATAAGCATTTCACAAATAAGTGGAATATCAGACAGTGATCACTTCCATTCTTGTTCCTCTAAGCATGTGAAAAATTACTCGTCTAAACAAAAAGTATGGACTGTTTTATTTCACAGTTTCATCAACCAAATCCCACTTGATGGAATTAGTATAACAACAAGCCAGTGAAGCAACTTAAGATCTTCAATCTATTTTCAGAAAATCATTTGTTTTTTAAATAACAGTTGCTCTTTGAGTACAACAAATTATAATTTCAGAACAGGAAGCTATGATTTTACAAGCATTTACTCAGATTTTTTTTTTTTGGTTTTTTGGGGGGTTTTTTGGCTGTTATTTAGGGATTTTGATGCCTGTGAAGAACAATTTTTAAGATAGATGATATTTTGTTAGAACTGACTAGGAAGCATATAGTGCTGACATTTCCCATCTGGGTCTTTAAATCTTTGTTTATATTTAAAAACAACAAAAAAGTAGAGGTAATCACAGACTTAACATTCTATTCCATCATTGTTGGCATTAAGAAAGACGAACACAGAAATAATGTGAACAAATTAATGGTAGAAGAATTATGCAACAAATGGAATTTTGCATTTCCTGAAAAGAGACATAAAGAGGATTTATGTTTTTAAAATAATGAGCTTTTTAGAGGTTAATGAAATAATGCTACAATCATGTTTTTGAATAGATAGTCCCCAGCTATTTTAAGTTGTCAGTAAATATCACAGAACTATTATTTTGACATGTTCAACTCATTTGTCTCCCTAAGATGCCTGTAATATACTATATTGCCAAAATGTCTTACTACTGCCTTTTAGCTTAACAAATTACCACACATTTCATCTTTAGGGGTACATTAAATATGCACACATTCTAATCATATGAAAAGCTTAAGTACTAAAATATGAATATAACTGCCAATGTGGGCTTCCCTGGTGGCGCAGTGGTTGAGAGTCCGCCTGCCGATGCAGGGGACACGGGTTCGTGCCCCGGTCCGGGAAGATCCCACATGCCACGGAGCGGCTGGGCCCATGAGCCATGGCCACTGAGCCTGCGCGTCCGGAGCCTGTGCTCCGCAACTTGAGAAGCCACAACAGTGAGAGGCCCGCGTACCGCAGAAAAAAAAAAAAAACTGCCAATGTATTTAACGTTTTCAGCATTAATAAATGAAGAATACAATCAACATCCCATTAAGTTTGGTATATTACAAGGATATTTTCTGCCTCCAACTTTCATGTGAGTGTGGTGTCCTGCACTGGGTAGGACTAATCAAAGTCACAATTTAAGGTAAGACATTCAATTACATATATAATTATATGTATATAAGTATATATATATATATATGTAACATACACATAATTATATATACATATATAGCATATACATAATTATATATATAATTTTTTACCTTGAAATGTTAAAAAAAATCATGCAGAAAGTTCATATACCCACATGTACCCACATGTACCTCTCTCAATTATGACATCTTACAAAACTATAGTAGTTTATCAAAACCAGGCAATTGACAATGGCACAATACAATTAACCAGACTATAGACATTATATATTTCAGCATTTTTTTTACATGCAGTCATTTTTTTGGTGTACAGCTTTATAAAATTTTATCACATGTACAGATCCATGTAATATATGTATATTTTTAAAAAGAGAAACCACTTCTTCCTTAAAAATATTTTCCACATTTAGGACTAGTACACATTTCATAAAATATAGTGACAGCAAGTATGGTATTCCATAGTAAGCAAAAATACTGCTTCCCACCACAGTCTGTGTTCTCAGGATAAATGGGTACATCTTTAATGAGAGTGACCCTGGGACATGACACACGATAACAAAAGAAATTGATCTTTGTAGAACCTAGCTCTATGCTGCTAACTCCCAAAGTAATACCTATCCCCTGAAGTACAGACGCACAAGCCTTCTTGAATGTCTCATTGCCATTCAAATCTAACAAGTCCAAAAGAGAACTCTTATTTTACACCACCTTCTCTTCAACAACCAAATGCACTTTTCATCTCATTAAACTGTAAAGCCACACCTAGTTGCTCAGACCAAAACTAAAGCATCATTCTTCAATTCATTCTTTGATTCATCTCCTACCTCTACTCTATCAACAATTCCTATTGGCTCTCCCTTCAAAATAGAGCCTCAGTACAACCCCTCCCCACTACCTCTACCAGCATTCTTGCATCCTTTAAGAGTATATGCTTTTCCACTTACTAGCTATCTGTCTCTGGGCCAGTTACTAAATCTCTCTAGGATTCTATTTCCTCTCTTACAACTTTACAGTTACTTTAGAATCTTTACAAAGGAGTTGTGCTAAATGATGTAACATATAAATCAGTTTTTAAAAAGTCCAGTAGGGAGTAAGTATCCATGAAATGTTATGTATGTATCATCGTCGTCGTCATCAACATCATCATCATGGAAATAGCTCCCAAACAATTAATTTTTCACTCAGCAGAAAGACTATCCCCTTCCTTCAATACAACTCTCTACCCCCTTACTATACCTGTGTTCTTAATCTTATTTATCACTACTTTAATTTACATTACACATTTATTTATTTGCTTGTTGATATCTACCTTCCCTATTAGAAATGCAAAATCTGTAAGTACAGGCCTGGGCCTTGTCCTTTTTGCTCACTGCTGTATTTCCAGAATACAGACCAGTTCCTGGAACGTAATAAGTATTCAGATATTTTTTCCTGTAAGTTCGCACACTAAAAACCTAGGAGACGTTTTTTCAGAAACATCCTTCTTTTCAAGTCAAACTTCACTACTGGTGATACAAAAACATAAAAGGAATACACATTATTAATGCACGTGAGAGAATAAAATATTTCGAAGCTAAGGTGACACATACCTTGGCCATGTTAAGATAATAAATAAATTAAGAAGGCCTATTGTCATTCATCAAACATGAATGCTCATGCTTGGCCTGGCAAGTTTTGCAGAGTACTATTATAGAATTTTATCCTTTGAATGAGAGGCCATAGACGTAATTTGCCTACTTTACTAGGAATAATTAGAATAATCTGTTAAAATTTGATAAGCCTTTTATATACTCTCCTGTAGCCTTTTAAGCTTAAGACAACTTAAGACAAGCTAATTTTATAAGCTTATCACATTTAATGAATTGGTAATTCTGGCATATACACTAGTAAATGTCTTATCTAAAAAGTCTTATATTTTTCTTATTCACCACAAGGGGATTATTTTAAAGATAATTATGTTAGATTAAAGATGGCTACAAATTCTCTGACACCCCTTCCATTGACAGGCAGGGTCTATATTCCTTTCCCTTGAATCTAGGCATACTCTATAACCATTTTACTAATAGACCACGGTAACTATAATCATATGCCAATATCTGGGCCCAAGCCTTAAGAAGCTAGAAGCTTCCAATTCCTCACTGTTAGAACACCTGCTCTTAGAATCTAGCTTCCGTGTTGTGAGGAAGCCCATTCTTCTAGAAAGTTCCACATGGAGAAGAATTAAGGCCCCTGGTCAATAGTCTTGGCTGAGCTCCCAGCTAAGCACTGGCCTTAGGCTGAACAATTTAAAATATTGATATAAGAAGACTTAAGGCTGTGCAGGTGATTCAACCATCACTTCCCTTTCTATTTATATTCACATTTAATAAGGATAGCTAAGATAGGAAGGAAAATGTCCTATCAATCTATGATTGTATGTGCAGCACACAGCTTGACAACATCAGCTTACCAGCCATGTCTGTGGCTGAGCCAACTAAGAAGTGAATTTTTCAGACCCATTCAAGCCATCCCAGCTGATAACACATGGACCAGAAAGTCATGCCTTCCTGGACCTGCATAATTTACAGATTCATGAGTGAAATAAATGGCTGTTCTTGTTTTAAGCCACTAATTTTAATTAGTTGTGCAACTTTAATATTCTAATAAGTAGTTTTATTAATAGCCTAATAAAACAGATTGATTCTCAACTGATTAGAAAACCTGGGAGAGGAGGGTAGCGAGCTCCTTACGATGCGCATCAGAGCCCAACAGCATATTTTAGAAAATGTTTTTTTAACATTTAATACATTTTAGTACTTAAAAACACCTATTATTTTCATAATATATACATTAAAGTCATGAATGAATGTTTAATGTTCTCAAAAAGAGACAAAGGTTAAAAGACTGAATAATGCCATGTAGCCAATCACAGATTTCACTATTCATTCATGTATCATTTAATTCAGTAGATATTTATTGAACACTTATTACATGCAGCCACTACAATAGTCACTAAGGATTCAACATGATCCGTGCTCTCAAATAGTACTCACTACTTCCTATAGAAAGGTATTAATCTTTATTTTTTATCAGGGCCCTTAATTTTATTTATTTATTTATTTTTAAAATTTTTATTGGAGTATAGTTGATTTACAATGTTGTGTTAGTTTCCGGTGTACAGCAAAGTGAATCAGTTATACATATAATTATATCCACTCATTTTCAGATTCTTTTCCCATATAAGCCATTACAGAGTATTGAGTAGAGTTCCCTGTGCTGTACACAGGTTCCTTATTTGTTATCTATTTGGTCCTTATTTGTTATCTATTTAATATATAGTATATATATAGTAGTATATATATAGTATATATATATATATATATGTATATATATATATAGTATATATATATAGTAGTGTGTATATGTCAATCCCAATCTCCCAATTTATCCCTCCCTCCCATTACCCCCAGTAACCATAAGTTTGTTTTCTACATCTGTAACTCTATTTCTGTTTTGTAGATAATTTGTACACTTTTTTTTAGATTCCACATATAAGCATTACCATACGATATTTGTCTTTCTCTGTCTGACTTATTTCACTCAGTATGAAAACCTCTAGGTCCATCCGTGTTGCTGCATTATTCTTTAATTCTCCCAACTCACATGCTTTGGAAGGAGGCTAATGATCATTTCCTTTCCATAGTTTACAAAAATTCACAAATAAACTTATAGCCATTCCAAGTATATAAACTAAATATAGTTTATTTCTCAGGGTTAAACAATTTGCAGAGTCAAACAAAATCTATGTTTAGCTAATTAATTGTAACTCTGCCTCCACTCTTATGAGTTGCTCAGGATAACAGATCAGATGATGATATCCAGTTCTCTGAATAGACTGTGTTCTCCAGTCACTTCATTTTGTTTGCTCCTTAGGTCAAGCTGCAGCCATTCATCTTCTTATTAATGATTTATATTTTTTAGACTTTTTGTGCCTGTTCAAGTTGACATCCAACATTTACTTTTCCTAATTATCTTTCTTTTATAAATCTTGGCAAGTAATAATTGGCCTTAGACTAAGCAATTTAAAATACTGATATGAGAATGCATTTCTGGTAACCATTAAAGCCACATAGGTGGTTCATACATCATTTCCATTTCTATTTCTATTCACTAAAGTCCACCTTTAATAATGATATTTAAGACATGGAAGGAGAATATTCCACCAATGTATGATTTTATATGTATCACACAGCCTGCTAAAACACTTGAAATCACCCCAGTTGGCCTTAGAACAAAGTGAAGAAGCTGATCATCAGATCTCCAATTTCAAAGTTTTATTCTCCTTCCAGCTGTCTCATAATGGCTCCTGGTTTCCCTGGATGCTCTTTTGCAATTACCCATATATGTAAGCTGCCTCTAGGCATCCACTTCTGAAACAGATATCTTCTCTTTCCCAGTCTTCACTTAATCCATGCCCCATTTCATCTAGTACCTGAACCATGCCAACTATTTTGTTAGAAATTAATCTCATTAATTACTTTATATTAAGTGTTAAATACTAAAAACTATTTAATACAATATCCCTCTTAGGGACGTTGTAATTTTGAAGGAGGAATTCCACACAATACAATGAGTTGACTGAATCATTACTTGAATTAACTCTCAACTAGTAAGATAAGTTGATACACAGAAGGGACCATTTTTAAAATTTATCAAAATTATAGGGGCTTCCCTGGTGGCGCAGTGGTTGAGAATCTGCCTGCTAATGCAGGGGAAATGGGTTCGAGCCCTGGTCTGGGAGGATCCCACATGCCACGGAGTGGCTAGGCCCGTGAGCCACAACTACTGAGCCTGTGCGTCTGGAGCCTGTGCTCTGCAAAAAGAGAGGCCGCAATAGTGAGAGGCCCGCGCACGGCGATGAAGAGTGGCCCCCGCTTGCCACAACTAGAGAAAGCCCTCGCGCAGAAATGAAGACCCAACACAGCAAAAATAAATAAATTAATAAACTCCTACCCCCAACATCTTCTTAAAAAAAAAAATTATAGCATAGTATTGGACACATTTCAACAGTTTACAGCTAATACCATGATTATCATAAAAACTAACTACATCAAAATAGTTTCAATAATTATATGGCAATGACTATTATTTTTTATTGAAGTGTAGCTGATTTACAATACTATATTTGCTTCAGGTGTACAGCATAGTGATTTAGTATTTTTATAGATTATACTCCACTAAAAGTTATTACAGAATAATGGCTATAATTCCCTGTGCTGTATAATGCTTATCTATTTTATACACAGTAGTTTGTATCTCATAATCCTGTAACCCTAATGTGTCCCTCTCCCCTACCCACTCCCCAGTGGTAACCACTGGTTTGTTTTGTGTATCTGTAAGTCTGTTTCTATTTTGCTCTATACATTCCTTTTATTTTTTAGATTCCACATACAAGTGATACCAAATAGTACTTGTCTTTTTCTGTCTGACTAAGCATAATATTCTCTAGGTCCATCAATGTTGCTTAAATTGGCAGAATTTCATTCTTTTTTATGGCTGAATAATATTCCGTTGTATATATACACCATGTATTCTTTATCCATTCATCTGTTGATGGACACTTGGGTTGCTTCCATACCATGGCAATTGTAAAATAATGCTGCTATGAACATTGGGGTGCATGTATCTTTTCAAATTAGCATTTTTGGTTTTTTCCAGGTACTCAGGAGTGGGATTGCTGGATCATGTGGTAGTTTTATTTTTAGTTTTTTGGGGAACCTCCACACTGTTTTTGAGAGTGGGTATACCAATTTACTTTCCCACAAGTGTACAAGGGTTCCCTTTTCTCTACAACCTCGCCAACATCTGTTATTTGTAGACTTTCTTATGATGGCCATTCTGACTGATGGAAGGTGATATTTCATTTTGGTTTTGATTTGCATTTCTCTAATAATTAGTGATGCACATGTTTTCATGTGCCTGTTAGCCATCTGTATGTTTTCTTTGGAAAAATGTCTGTTCAGGTCTTTTACCAATTTTTGATTGACTTGCTTGGTTTTTTTGATATTGAGTTGTATGAGCTGTTTATATATTTTTGGATATTAACCCCTTGCCAGTCATATCATTTGCAAATATTTTCTCCCATTAAGTGGGCTGTCATTTCATTTTGTTGATGGTTTCTTTTGCTGTGTAAAAGCTTTTAATTTTAATTAGGTCTCATTTATTTTTGCTTTTGTTTCCTTTGCCTTAGGAGACAGATCCAAAATAATATTATGTCCAAGAGTGTTCTGCCTATTTTCTTCTAGGAGTTTTATGGTTTTGAGTCCTACATTTAGGTGTTTAGTCCATTTTTGAGTTTATTTTTGTATATAGCATGAGGAAATGTTCTAATCTCATTCTTTTACATGTAGCTGTCCAGTTTTTCTAGCAGCACTTGCTGAAGAGACTGTCTTTTCTCCATTGTATATTCCTGCCTCCTTTGTCAAAGATTAATTTACCATAGGTGTATGGGTTAATTTCCATTCCATTGAACTATGTGTCTGTTTTTGTGGCAGAACCATACTGTTTTGATTATTGCAGTTTTGTAATAGAGTCTGAAGTCAGGGAGGGTGATACTTATAGCTTTGTTCTTGTTTCTCAATATTGCTTTGGCAATTCAGGATCTTTTGTGACTCCATTTTAATTTTAGGATTATTTGTTCTAGTTCTGTGAAAAATATCATGGGTATTTTAATATGGATTACATTAAATCCATAGATTGCTTTGAGTAGTATGGCCATTTTAACAGTATTAATTCTTTCAATCCAAGAGCACGGGATATCTTTCCATTTATTTGATCATCTTCAATTTCCTTCATCAATGTTTTATTGTTTTCAGAGTATAGGTCTTTCACCATCTTGGTTAAGTTTATTCCTAGGTATTTTATTCTTTTTGATATGATCTTAAATGGGATAACTTTCTCTTTCTGATAGTTCTTTATTGGTGTATAGAAAAGCAACAGATTTCTGCATCCTGTACCTTGCAACTTTACTGAATTCATTTATTAGTTGTATTTTTCAGGGTATTTATATATATTCTTATATCTCTTTTATTAAAAAAAAACTTTAAAACACAAGGAAACAACAATGGTGAGATTCAGAACTGCAGTGATTTGATTTGATTCAAATTTGATTTGATTCAAGAGATTTGATTCAGAGATTTGATTTGATTTGATTCAGAGATTTGATTTGATTTGATTCAGAGATTTTCTTTTGCCCTTCAAATTATAAAATGCAAACAACAGATCACTCTACCTAGTTGTAAGTCTACTTTTATCAGTTACAGAAAAGAAAAAAAGGAAAAAAAAGAGAAAATATAGTAAGTACTGAATGGATTCACTATGTTGAAAAATGGAATTTCTTTTACTTACAGCTGTTCTCTGTTTATTTTGTATTAGATAGACATTTTCAATGTTTTCCAGTAATTTTCATTAACATTTTTCATTAATGATACCTGCAAGCCACTTCTCTAATCTTTAGCCCCAGAATATGAAAAGAAGCAATAAACAGAGGATAACATTAGATCACTTACTCTTTCTATAGATCTATAAAGGGGGTATTACTATTATACTTATATTAATATGGGAACACTAAATACAAAACTTGAAATAGTATTAAAATATCTCTTTACCAAGTCACAAGTATTATTGATCCAAGATCCAAAGAGTAAAGTGGCACTGTCAACAACCTAAATAAACTGTTGAGGTCCCTAAGAACAGTATCTGTGCAATAGCCAAGAGCTTCTTATATATTCTGAAAAATAGTGTCATAACCTGTCTTCTTGCTGAACCTCCAAATAATTTATTCTTGCTTCCAAATCTTTGTTCATTCAGTTCCTTTGCGGTGGATCTCAAAATATGACCATATATTTTTCCTATCTTGGTATGCACATCTCTTTGCAATGAAACTTTATTGCTCCTCCCACCAAAAGGTGGAATCTACTTCCTTTAATCTGTGCTGGCTTTATGACTTCCAGTAGAATAAGGCAGAGATGATACTATGCAATTTCCAGAGACATTAAGGGACTTACTTGTTTTGCTTTTGCTTTCTTGGAATGCTGTCTTGAGACCATCATTCACGAAGAAGCCTGGAATGTACTGACAGCAAGATAGCAAGGATGGAGAGGTATAGTTATCCAGTGGTCCCAGCTGAACCTTGTCCCTAGCCAAGGTGATAACTATATGTAGCTACCTGAGGGAAATGAACTGAAGAACTAATTATCCAGTCAACCAATAGAGTCATGAAAAATAATGAATCACTGTGCTATGAAGTCACTCTGTCTTGGAGTCATTTCTTACACAGCAATAGATAACTGATACAAAGCCCTCTCCCTTTTCCTTCATCCTTCCTAAATCCCAGGCACTCTTTGGGGCTTATTATTCCCTTTATAAAACCTTCTCTGATTATCCTAGGTAAAGGAATTTCTCCTATTCTTCTACAGAACCTATCAATACCTCATTCCTTAAAAGAGTAATTATATGCCTTGGTTTATATTTTTATATTCCCCTATATGTGTTAACATATCATGCTATAAATATAATGAAATTCTTGAAAGCAATTATCTTTTAAACTCCTTTGTACCTGTCTATTGACAACACAGTTCCAAACACATAACTTCTGAACAAATGAAAAATAGAAGTTGAATTAACTTTAAAGGATTCTCCTTATACAGCAAAGCAAACAGCAAGTACATAAGAACCATCCCAGGTCAAATCTGACTGAGAATATCATTAAAGTATTCTGATTTGCCAGTCTGAAGAGATGGAAGGCAAAAAACAAAACAGCTATTAAGAGGTATAAATCACAAAAGTTATTGCTACAGTGAAAATTATCTGCTAATACTCTAATACCAAGAATAGTAGAACCTGGGGACATAAGTTACTGGAACTTAGTAGTTTATGAAAAATAAATATATTCTAAGTCATAGTATAATATTGTAGATAAAGATATCATCAGAAATTAATCAAGAAAATATCCCTATACTAAGTATGGGTTAGAAGTTTAAATGGATATAGTTTAGACAAATTATTCCATTTCTTGGAAGTTATACTATGACATTATAAAATGAGCACACAAAAATGATCACTGAAGTGTTGTTTATAATATGTGAAAAAAGTAAAATGTTCAAAAATAAATATTAGGTGATACAAATGATGGCACAACAATACAACTGAAAGTTAGGAAGCCATTAAGATTATGATGGGGATTTCTGAGGATATATCTGAAAAAAATTAAAAGCATAGTTTTATTATAAAAAGTTTTCTTAATTTCATTCTTTGTAATATTATATCTGTTAATATGTGTGTGGAGGGTTGATTTATGGGTATACATAGAAAAGTGACTAGAAGGATGTTTATAAAATGTTAACAGTTCTTATATTTAGGCAATAGGATTTGTGGTGATTTTGATGTTCTTTAAACTTCAGCATTACTTAATATTTGTAATAAGCATAAAGAAGTGCCAAAATTTGCAAAAAGAGTAAGTTAGTTGTATTTCTTAAAATGGTAGAAGCCATAAATCTTTTTAGAGAGCAATTAGATTAATTCCCAGGTGACATATACATAAAAGATCATCAAGAAACCTGAGATGCTAATGGTGAGAGCAAACCTTTACTTAGTACTTGCTATGAGCTTTATGTACATTATCTCACCAAATTCACACAATCACCCTAAGTTACTACTTTATCCTCGTTGTAAAATATAAGGAACACATTCAGGAAATTAATCTGCCCAGAATCAGATCAGAGCTTCAGTCTCAACAACTACACAACCTAACACCCTTATCAGCTTTAAGATTAATGTTGCAAATAATAAATATTCTACCCCACAGCAGACTTCTGTAGCCAATATTAATTGCTTACTAATCATAGATCTGACCAAAAGTTCTTAATTGTAAACATCAGATCTCAAATAATTAAGCACCCCCAAGGGCTAGAATATAAACCAAGTAGAAACAGCATGCACCCCTTAAATGATTAAGTACCAAGAGATATCCTGGGCCCATCACTAAACTAGGATATGGTTGAATACAGGCAAAAGCCCTTAAATCTGCTATGGTTGCAACATTACTCAAATAGCATTTAATGCAGTAGAAAAGAAAATTTACTAATATCTCTGTAACATAAAAGGAAATTTTTAGTTTACTCTGCTTATGCTTATTCACTGTGATACACTATTAAACATTATGATACACATCAATATTACTCAGGAATTAATGTTTATTTTGAGAGAATTAAAAATTCAAGAAAATTGGATACATACTTAGTAATGGAATTTCTAATTTGTGAATCTTAGAAGGAAAAATACCCAGGGAACATGAGTAATACAAATCTAACATTTATAATCTGCCCATAATCATCCTCAAATTACATATATTCTTACATCTATAAGCTCCCCATCATCCTGATGATGGGGAGATTAAATTGTATATTCAGTTGTATCAAATTGTATATTCTTAAGTCAGTGCTGCATCCATTGGCACTCCATCACAATCTAGTTTAGGTGCTCTGTCATCAATTTTTAATGATGTAACAACCTTCATAGGGCCCTTCCTTCCATTTTCTCAAATATTACAGTCAGCCCACTGAACTCAGGAACAAATAAATGTCTTTTATCAGCAGTCTTTGAACACCTTCTTTAAAGCACTGGGCAGATTAAATTGCCCAGGTCCAGGGGTCTGTGTGCTTGTCACTATTCTCTTGCTTCCTTCTAATTTGGAAACTACACTAAACATCAAGTTTCCAAACCAGATAAAGAGGATTTTGGGTTGTGGAATACAGGTTTCATTTTGGAGCTGGAAAAGGAGATGAGATATGGTAAATTTCATTCTGTGAGCATCTCCTCAGTGCATATAACCTATAAACCCTTTACATAGTGGAAATGAAAACAAAATTATAGCTTTTCAAAGGTGAAACTCTGAATAGTTTTGTCTGGCAGACATTTTGGTCAACAGCACCACTGATCTTCTCAGCTCCATTGTTGGCTCCAATCTCTATATGACCCATTTATAAAATCACTTACCAAAGAGTTTTTCATTCTGCCTTCAGAATAGCTCAAACTCATAGTCTCCTTCCTAATAAGGTCCCAGAATCTGGTCTTTTCATCCTATGGATAGGTTACCACAAAAGCTTCCTAACTGTTCTATCTCCAGTCTCTGTTACAATACAGTCGGCACATGGCCACCTGGAAAAATTTCCTAAAATACTAAAATGCTGAGATTTTATTTTTCTCCTCAAAAATGTTTAATGTATACACATAGCCTGAGAGAACCTATGGGATCTATACAATGGGGAAAAGTTTCTATCTGCCAGACTCAATACTTTGTATTTCTTCCATAAGCTAATTTATCACTCCCCTACCTACACTGAGCTATGAAAGAAGAAACCACATCCCTAACTTCTTTTCCAACCAAGTCAGAGTTTTGCCCAGTGAATGAATTTTCAAAAGTTAAATTCACTTGGCTATAAATAAAGGGATGGGAGGCTGGATTTTTCTGACTATGTATCTCTCTAGCTGCCTGTATGGTACCTGAATGATCTTACTACCTATTAAAATTTCATGTAATGCATAGCAAACAATTCATCAGAGGATAGGCAATATATCCTTAAATAAATTTATTCTTTAAGTTCTTTAATGCAGTCAGTATCATCTACTTCCTTCATAATCCCTAAGAATAATTAGAATGTTCTTCAACAAAGTGGGTTACTGACAAAAGTGGCGAACTAACATGAAAAAATTACAGCAGCTAAACTAGACTCTGTCCCTTATGGTGAAATAACATAATTAATTTGTGTCTGTATAGAAGACATTAAATTGTATACACATGATCAAAACTTCTAAGAAGGTGTTTTAGCTATTTTATAATTATATTTAGGCCTTTTTTGCATTGGCCAATAATCAGAGTACGCATCAACATATCAAGCATACATTTATTAAGTGCTTACTGCGTGTAAACAATGCGAAACATTATGGGAGATATAGGGATATACAATTCTATACACGTTTTTATTTTTTAACTAATACTTGAAGCAATTTGATTGTAAAAATCTATGCTCAACAATGATTATGAATTTTTTCATGTTTCTTAAAAATCTTCTAAACAATGCATCAGAAATCTGATATCAACACTGTAAGAAGCCTGATTATTAAATAACAATACATTTGGCAAAATGCCCTGAAGAGTCAATAAGATCAAAACTAAACAGGTGGACCTTACTTTCTCACTGAAACTGTTCTACATTAAAATCTTGGGTCAGTCTCATCATCACTGACTTAACATTGCCCTTAACAACTTTCATTACTCTTTTCCCTTTAAGTAATGCTTATCTCCTTCACATTTAAGACACACAGCTCCTCTACTGGCTCTTGTCTTCTCCCTCATCTAAAGTGTCTGTACAATTAATCAGTCAAACCAAGACCTTTCTGAGAGTGAAAGAGAGCAATCTTATTAGTTATGCTGGGACAGCAGGGCTAAGGAGGGCTGTCCCAGGTAAACAAGACACACCATGAGTGACTCCACCTTTATTCCAATTCCTCTTTCTGTGGCCCCTTCCCTCATTACAAGAGACAAGGTCTGTGGGCAACTGACGATCATTTGCATCAGAGCTCACTCTGTGAGGAATTCTGTCCATTCATGGGATCTCAACTAACATCTGAACTCATATGTTTTCCCTGTTTACATGCCCTACCATCTCGTGTTGCAAGGGCTTACACAATCACTTTACTGGATGACTGTAGCTCTCAAACTGCCTGATGTGATGCTTAAAAGGAATCATGTCATTTCCTCCTGGCCTAGAGTATTACTCTTCCCCAAATTCCTTTTTACATTCATCTGAGTAGGCATAAAGTATAAAACCAAGGCTCTAGAAGCTGAAACAACTATGGTTTTTTTTTTGCTGACCCTGAGGGTTTAAAATGAACAGAGAATTTTTTTAAATATATGAGTGAGATGAGAAAAGTATTTTCTAGAGAAGGCAAAATGAGTTGGTCAGGGTGTAAGGAATTTGATTTGACAGTGCAGTCCAAAATTTGCAAACTGTATTCTTTTGGAACACTATAATTCCCTGTGATGATAACAGATGTTTGTCTTAAAAACATTTTCTGGATCAAATAAGTTTAACATTAGTTCTCCCTCTGGGAGAGTCCCAATTCACATTAGCATATCACAATGCACATTATCATATCAAAAGCTCTGAGAAACCTTGCAGTAAAGACACCATTTTTCATACTTGTTTGTTCTTGGAACGCTTTTTGTTCATTAAAAACCTACGAACAGAGACCTTCAAGATGGCAGAGGAATAAGACGTGGAGATCACCTTCCTCCCCACATATACATCAGAAATACATCTACATGTGGAACACCTCCTACAGAATGCTGGCAGAAAACCTCAGACTTCCCAAAAGATAAGAAATTCCCCACGTTTCTGGGTAGGGCAAAAGAAAAAAGAAAAAACAGAGACAAAAGAATAGGGACGGGACCTGCACCTCGGGGAGGGAGCTGTGAAGGAGGAAAAGTTTCCACACACTAGGAAGATCCTTCACTGGCGGAGACAGGGGGTGCTGGGGGGAAGCTTTGGAGACACGGAGGAGAGCGCAGCAATAGGAGTGCAGAGGGAAAAGTGGAGAGATTCCGCACAGAGAATTGGTGCCGACCAGCACTCAATAGCCCGAGAGGCCTGTCTGCTCACCCACCAGGCTGGGTGGGGTCTGGGAGCTGAGGCTCGGGCTTCGAAGGTCAGGTCCCAGGGAGAGGACTGGGGTTGGCTGCGTGAACACAGCCTGAAGGGGGCTAGTGAACCACAGCTAGCCAGGAGGGAGTCTGGGAAAAAGTATGGACCTGCCTAAGAGGCAAGAGACCATTGTTTCGGGGTGTGTGAGGAGAGGGGATTCACAGTTCAGCCTAAATGAGTTCCAGAGAAGGGCGCGAGCCGCGGCTATCAGTGCAGACACGAGAGACAGGCAGGAAATGCTAAAGCTGCTACTGCAGCCACCAAAAAGCCTGTGTGCAAGCACAGGTCACTATCCACACCTCCTCTCCTGAGAGTCCGTGCAGCCCACCACTGCCACGATCCCGTGACCCAGGGACAACTTCCCCGGGAGAACGCACAGCGCGCCTCAGGCTGGTGCAACGTCATGTTGGCCTCTGCTGCCGCAGGCTTGCCTCACACTCTGTACCCCTCCCTCCCCCAGGCCTGAGACAGCCAGAGCCCCCGAAGCAGCTGCTCCTTTAACCCCGTCCTGTCTCAGCGAAGAACAGATGTCCTCAGGCGACCTAAACACAGAGGCGGAACCAAATCCAAAGCTGAGCCCCTGGGAGCTGTGCGAACAAAGAAGAGAAAGGGAAATCTCTCCCAGCAGCCTCAGGAGCAGCGGATTAAAGCTCCACAATCAACTTGATGTACCCTGCATCTGTGGAATACCTGAACAGACAACAAATCATCCCAAAATTGAGGTGGTGGACTTTGGGAGCAACTGTAGATTTGGGGTTTGCTTTCTGCATCTGATTTGTTTCTGGTTTTAAGATTATCTTAGTTTAGTATTTAGAGTTTATTATCATTGGTAGATTTGTTTATTGATTTGGTTGCCCACTTCCTTTTGCTTTTTTATATATATATTTTTTTCCTTTTACTCTTGTTGTGAGTGTACCTGTATGCTTCTTTGTCTGATTTTGTCTGTATAGCTCTGCTTTTACCAACTGTCCTAGGGTTATGCCTGTACGTTTATTTATTTATTACTTTTTTTTAATAAAGTTTTTAGTGCTTGTTATTATTGGTGGATTTGTTTTTTGGTTTTGTTGCTCTCTTCTTTCTTTTTTTTTTTGACTTTTGACTTTTTTATTTTTAATAATTTTTAAAATTTTCTTATTTTAATAACTTTATTTTATTTCATTTTTTTTTCTTTCTTTCTTTTTTTCTCCCTTTTCTTCTGAGCCGTGTGGCTGACAGGGTCTCGGTGCTCTGGCCAGGTATCAGGGCTGTGCATCTGAGGTGGGAGAGCTGAGTTCAGCATATCAGTCCACCAGAGACCCGCCAGCTCCAAATAATATCAAACAGCGAAACCTCGCCCAGAGATCTCCATCTCAACGATAAGACCCAGCTCCACTCAATGACCAGCAAGCTACAGTGCTGGACACCCTATGCCAAAGAACTAGCAAGACAGGAACACAACCCCACCCATTAGCACAGAAGCTATCTAAAATCAAAATAAGGTCACAGCACCCCAAAACACACCACTGGACGTGGTCCACCCCAACAGAAAGATAAGATCCAGGCTATTCAACAGAATACAGGCACCAGTCCTCTCCACCAGGAAGCTACTGGGGGCAGAGAGCAAAAACAATGGGAACTATGAACCTGCAACCTGTGAAAAGGAGAACCCCAAACACAGTAAGTTAAGCAAAATGAAAAGACAGAAACACACAGCAGATGAAGGAGAAAGGTAAAAACCCACCAGACCTAACAAATGAAGAGGAAAGAGGTAGTCTACCTGAAAAAAGAATTCAGACTAATGATAGTAAAGATGATACAAAATCTTAGAAATAGAATGGAGAAAATACAAGAAACGTTTAAAAAGGACATAGAAGAACTAAAGAGCAAACAAACAATGATGAACAACACAATAACTAAAATTTAAAATTCTCTAGAAGGAATCAATAGCAGAATAACTGAGGAAGCAGAACAAATAAGTTACCTGGAAGATAAAATAGTGGAAATAGCTACTGCAGAGCAGAATAACGAAAAAAGAATGAAAAGAATTGAGGACAGTCTCAGAGACCTCTGGAACGATATTAAACACACCGACATTCAAATTATAGGGGTCACAGAAAAAGAAAAGAAAAAGGCACTGAGAAAATATTTGAAGAGATTACAGTTGAAACTTCCCTAATATGGGAAAGGAAATAGTCAATCAAGTCCAAAAACACCAGAGTCCCATACAGGATAAATCCATGGAAAAACATGCCAAGACACATATTAATCAAACTATCAAAAATTAAATACAAAGAAAAAGTATTAAAAGTAGCAAGGGAAAAACAACAAATAACATACAAGGGAATCCCCATAAGGTTAACAGCTGATCTTTAAGAAGAAACTGCAAGCCAGAAGGGAGTGGCAGGACATATTTAAAGTGATGAAAGGGAAAAACCTACATCCAAGTTTACTCTACCCATCAAGGATCTCATTGAGATTTTTTTTTTTTTTTGGAAAGAAGATGTTGGGGGTAGGAGTTTTTAATTAATTAATTAGTTTATTTTTGCTGTGTTGGGTCTTTGTTTCTGTACGAGGGCTTTCTCTAGTTTAGCAAGCGGGGGCCACTCTTCATCGTGGTGTGGGGGCCTCTCATTATCGCAGCCTCTCTTATTGCGGAGCACAGGCTCCAGACACGCAGGCTCAGTAGTTGTGGCTCACGGGCCTAGTTGCTCCGCGGCATGAGGGATCCTCTCAGACCAGGGCTCGAACCCGTGTCCCCTGTATTAGCAGGCAGGTTCTCAAACACTGCGCCACCAGGGAAGCCCTCATTCAGATTTGACGGAGAAATTAAAACGTTTACAGACAAGCAAAAGCTAAGAGAATTCAGCACCACCAAACCAGCTATGCAGCAAAGGCTAAAAGAACTTCTCTAGGAGGGAAACACAAGAGAAGGAAAAGACCTACAATAACAAACCCAAAACAATTAAGAAAATGGTAATGGGAACATACATACTGATAACTACCTTAAATGTAAATGGCTTAAATGCCCCAACCAAAAGACACAGACTGGCTGAACGGATACAAAAACGACACCCTTTATATACTGTCTACAACAGACCCACTTCAAACCTAGGGAAACATACAGACTGAAAGTGAGGGGATGGAAAAAGATACTCCATGCAAATGGAAATCAAAAGGAAGCTGGAGTAGCAATTCTCATAACGGACAAAATAAACTTTAAAATAAAGACTATTACAACAGACAAAAAAGGACACTACATGATGATCAAGGGATCAATCTAAGAAGAAGATATAACAATTGTAAATATTTATGCACCCAACATAGGAGCACCTTAATACATAAGGCAAATACTAACAGCCATATAAGGGGAAATTGACAGTAACACAATTATAGTAGAGGACTTTAACACCCCACTTTCAGCAATGGACAGATCATCCAAAACGAAAATAAATAAGGAAACAAAAGCTTTAAATGAATATTAAACAAGATGGACTTAATTGATATTTATAGGACATTCCACACAAAAACAGCAGATTACACTTTCTTCTCAAGTGCTCATGGAACATGCTCCAGGAGATCATATCTTGGGTCACAAATCTAGCAGTGGTAAATTTAAGAAAACTGAAATCACATCAAGTATCTTTTCTGGCCACAACGCTGTGAGACTAGATGTTAATTACAGGAAAAAATCTGTAAAAAATACAGAAACATGGAGGCTAAACAATACACTACTAAATAACCAAGAGATCACTGAAGAAATCAAAGAAAAAATCAAAAAATACCTAGAAACAAATGAGAACAAAAACACAATAACCCAAAACCTATGGGATGCAACAAAAGCAGTTCTAAGAGGGAAGTTTTTAGCAATACAATCCTACCTCAAGAAACAAGAAATATCTCAAATAAACAACCTAACCTTGCACCTAAAGCAATTACAGAAAGAAGAAGAACAACAACAAAAAAAACACCCAAAGTTAGCAGATGGAAAGAAATCATAAAGATCAGATCAGAAATAAATGAAAAAGAAATGAAGTAAATGATAGCAAAGATCAATAAAACTAAAAGCTGGTTCTTTGAGATGATAAACAAAATTGATAAACCATTAGCCAGATGCATCAAGAAAAAAAAGGAGAGGACTCAAATAAACAGAATTAGGAATGAAAAAGGAGAAGTAATAACTGATACTTCAGAAATACAAAGGATCATCAGAGATTACGACAAGCAACTATATGCCAATAAAAGGAACAACCTGGAAGAAATGGACACATTCTTAGAAAAGCACAGTCTTCCGAGACTGAACCAGGAAGAAAAAGAAAATATAAACAGACCAATCACAAGCACTGACATTGTGACTGTGATTAAAAATCTTCCAACAAACAAAAGCCCAGGACCAGATGGCTTCACAGGCGATTTCTATCAAACATTTAGAGAAGAGCTAACACCTATCTTTCTAAAACTCTTCCAAAATAAAGCAGAGGCAGGAACACTCTCAAACTCATTCTACAAGGCCACCATTACACTGATACAAAAACCAGACAAAGATGTCACAGAGAAAGAAAGCTACAAAGCTACAGGCAATATCATTAATGAACATAGATGCAAAAATCCTCAGTAGATGCAGAAAAAGCTTTTGACAAAATTCAACACCCATTTATGATAAAAACCCTCCAGAAAGTAGGCATAGGGGGAACTTACGTCTACATATTAAAGGCCATATATGACAAACCCACAGCCAACATCATTTTCAATGTTGAAAAACTGAAACCATTTCCACTAAGATCAAGCACAAGACAAGGTTGCTCACTCTCACCACTATTATTCAACATAGTTTTGGAAGTTTTAGCCACAGCAATCAGAGAAGAAAAAGAAATAAAAGGAATCCAAATCAGAAAAGAAGAAGTAAAGCTGTTTGCAGATGACATGATACTATACATAGAGAATCCTAAAAATGCTACCAGAAAACTACTAGAGCTAATCAATGAATCTGGTAAAGTAGCAGGCTACAAAATTAATGCACAAAAATCTCTTGCATTCCTATACACTAATGATGAAAAACCTGAAAGAGAAATTACGGAAACACTGCCATTTACCACTGAAACTAAAAGAATAAAATACCTAGGAATAAACCTACCTAAGGAAGCAAAAGACCTGTACTCAGAAAACTATAAGACACCGATGAAAGAAATTAAAGATGGTACAAACCGATGGAGAGATATACCATGTTCTTGGATTAGAAGAGTCAACACTGTGAAAATGACTATACTATCCAAAGCAATCTACAGATTCAATGTGATCCCTATCAAACTACCAATGGCATTTTTCACAGAACTAGAATAAAAAATTTCACAATTTATATGGAAACACAAAAGACCCCGAATAGCCAAAGCAATCTTGAGAACGAAAAACGGAGCTGGAGGAATCAGGCTCCCTGACTTCAGACTATACTACAAAGCTACAGTAATCAAAACAGTATGGTCCTGCACAAAAACAGAAATATAGATCAATGGAACAGGAAAGAGAGCCCAGAGATAAACCCACACACCTATGGTCAACTGATTTTTGATAAAGGAGACAAGAGTATATAATGGAGAAAAGACAGCCTCTTCAATAAGTGGTGCTTGGAACACTGGACAGCTATATGTAAAAGAATGAAATAAAAACACTCCCTAACACCATACACAAAAGTAAACTCAAAATGGATTAAAGACCTAAATTTAAGGCCAGACATTATAAAATCTTAGAGGAAAACAAAGGCAGAACAATCTATGACATAAATCACAGCAAGATCCTTTTTGACCCACCTCCTAGAGAAATGGAAATAAAAGCAAAAATAAACAAATAGGACCTAATGAAACTTAAAAGCTTTTGCACAGCAAAGGAAACTATAAACAAGACGGAAAGACAACCCCCATAATGGGAGAAAATATTTGCAAATGAAGCAAGTGAGAAAGGATTAATCTCCAAAATTTACAAGCAGTTCATGCAGCTCAATATCAAAAAAACAAACAACTTAATCCAAAAATGGGCAGAAGACCTAAATAGACATTTCTCCAAAGAAGATATACACATTGCCAACAAACTCATGAAAGGATGCTGAACATAATTAATTAGAGAAATTCAAATCAATATTGCAATGAGGTATCATCTCACACCGGTCAGAATGGCCATCATCAAAAAATCTACAAACAGGGCTTCCCTGGTGGCGCAGTGGTTGAGAGTCCGCCTGCCGATGCAGGGGACACGGGTTCGTGCCCCGGTCCGGGAAGATCCCACATGCCGCGGAGCGGCTGTGCCCGTGAGCCATGGCTGCTGAGCCTGCGCGTCTGGAGCCTGTTGCTCTGCAACGGGAGAGGCCACAACAGTGAGAGGCCCGCGTACCGCAAAAAAAAAAAAAAAAATCTACAAACAATAAATGCTGGAGAGGGCGTGGAGGGTACCCTCTTGCCCTGTTGGTGGGAATGTAAATTGATGCTATGGAGAACAGTATGGAGGTTCCTTAAAAAACTAAAAATAGGGCTTCCCTGGTGGCGCAATGGTTGGGAGTCTGCCTGCCGATGCAGGGGACGTGGGTTTGTGCCCTGGTCCGGGAGGGTCCCGCATGCCGTGGAGCGGCTGGGCCCATGGGCCATGGCCACTGGGCCTGCGCGTCCAGAGCCTGTGCCCTGCAGTGGGAGAGGCCACGGCAGTGAGAGGTCCGCGTACCACAAAACAAACAAAAAACTAAAAATAGAACTACCATATGACCCAGCAATCCCACTACTGGGCATACACTGAGAAAACCGTAATTCAAAATGATACATGTACCACCATGTTCACTGCAGCACTATTTACAATAGCCAGGACATGGAAGCAACCTAAATGTCCATCAACAGATGAATGGATAAAGATGTGGCATATATATATACAATGGAATATTAGCCACGAAAAGGAACAAAATTATTTGTAGTGAGGTGGATGGACCTAGAATCTGTCATACAGAGTGAAGTAAGTCACAAGGAGAAAAACAAATAATGTATGCTAACGCATATATATGGAATTTAAAAAAACGGTACTGATGAACCTAGGGGCAGGGCAGGAATAAAGACACAGACATAGAGAACGGACTTGAGGGCATAGCGGGGGAAGCAGAAGCTGGGATGAAATGAGTGCGTAGCATTGACATATATACACTACTAAATGAAAAAAGGATGGCTAGTGGGAAGGTGCTGCATAGCACAAGGAAATCAATTTGTGCTTTGTGACGACCTAGAGGGATGGGATAGGGAGGGTGGAGGGACGCTCCAGAGGGAGAGGATATGGGGATATATATATACATATAGCTGATTCACTTTGTTGTACAGCAGAAACTAACACAACATTGTAAAGCATTTATACTCCAATAAAGATGTGAAAAAAAAAAAGATGCAGTTAAAAACAGAAAGAAATTTTTTTTAAAGATCTAGGCAGTGGCAGAGAGCAAGGTGAAGAATAGTATATGAGAGTTGGCAGGTCTCCTTGCTTTCTCTAGCCAAGGCTTATTGCGTTCTTAGGCATAGACTGTCTGCAGTCCCCTGCCACTATGCTTTGTGGGTGTTAAAGTGGCATTCCCTAATTGACTAGAGTCACTGTTTGATGAATAAGGGATAAAAGGCTACTTGAAAAAGCATACTTTTATCCTTTTAGAGAAGCTGTACTGGAATGAGAAAGAGACTAAAGACAGATAAACAAGCTACCAGGTTGGACACCATCTCTATGAAGAGGGAAATAATAAGGATCTAGAAAATAAACCAAAAGACATGAGGAAGAATCAGCAAGACAGAGAAACTGAACTTATTAGGTCAGTAGACTTTCACATAGTTATATTCTTGCAGTCTTAGAGAGCCTGGGAAGGGCTGGCCATAACTTGGCACATTGCCTAATCAGTCTGTTATTTTTTTCCTTTTTGTTGATCTGCACCTTCCCAATTCTTTTTTGTAAATCACTTCAGTTGTATACTTTTACCGTCTCTACATAAAGTGTAAATTTATTATGCAGAAGAACATATTTTCCATGAATTGTGCATTTCCCAGGAGAACCTTGTACACTGCTTGCAGCAATAAATTAACTGATGTTAAACATGAATTGTAAGCATTTATCTTAGATATGACAGGGTACTTCACTGACTTCTTTTAAAGATAATATCCCATCCTGTGTTTAAACAGGATTGGATCTTTCAATGAGTAATCACCAAGAGATTATAATGTGTAAGACATCGTCATCAAATTTAAGGAACAAATCCATGTAATGATATATGAAGAAAGGAAAAAAAATCCATCATCCGGAAACTTAAAAAGCAGAACATATTACTTCACTTATGATTCCTGGGAATTATGATTCGTAGAAACTTTGGGCATTCTGTCTATAGAAACTTTCTATGCTCAGTCTATTCATTAGGAGCTGGCTAAAAAGTAAAACTTAGGTAAGTGCTTATAATGAATGGAGGCAACATAAACCTGTTAGGTCAACAGAAATGTCATTGATTTAATAGGTTTCAAAAGTTTTAATTTTTGATTCTATAAAATTATCCTCATTTTTCTAATTTTCAAGATGGTGTATCCCATGAAACACTGTGTATCCCATAAAACAGTGCATGATATATTACTAAACTTCTCTATCTCCCACATGACTAAGTTTCATTCTTTTCTAATAACACTAGGTACCAAAGTCTGACATGTATGGAATAAAGCCATACTAAGTTCATTTTACTGGGCACATCATTGTGGCAGAAATGTCAACTATAATAAGGATGTGATGAAACACATCTTCAGGGCTCCCGTCAGGTAGTGCATAACCTGACAGTAGGTTAAAACTGAACATTTACATGAAAAGTTTGGGTGACTGAGGCTGACAGCTGTCATTAACACTATGAAGAAGAAACGTGCCACCTAAGATTTCCTGGCCTTCACAGTTTACATGTGCTTTCACAGTCCCATTTAATCCTTCTAACAAACATGGGATTGGGCACTACTCTCCATTTACAGGTGAGAAATCTGCCTTCCCTCCCTACCCATATTACCACTGTCCTGGTTAAGCACTTATCACACCTCAGCCTCCTGATTGACATCCTTGCCAAAGATCACGTTCCAATTGTAAGAACTGGGTAATAGTAGGCTTTTCTAGGGGAGAAAGGAAGCTGAAAGCTCAGTTGCTTAACAACCAATTTTTACTTGTAGCTCACAGCTACAGGGTGGATGTGGATCACAGAGTTCTCTATATTGTTACCAATATATAAGCCTATAATGTGGCTGTTTCTGAGTGAAATGAATGCCTTTTGTAATTCTTTCAGTCATTATGAAAATTTGTATAATTTATCTCATAATAAGAACTACACATAAATCAGAGATTCAAGCACATATCAATATGTTATACATCCTTGGGCACTTGATAAAAATGAGTGGTCCAACTGGTTAAATCACAGACTTTACATCTGGGAAGGATGATTGTCTAATGTCCCAATACTTTGAATTTCATTAACTATTGTTTGGAGGTACTTAAAAAATCAAACACTAATATTTGCTTTTCTGAGCTATGGAGCAGAACAATAAAAATCTGTACCCATTTATCACAAATGCCAAAAATCCTTCTCAGTATTTTTCCCCAGAAAGGATCAGGTGGCAGGGTATAGAAGTAGCTGGAAATGAGAGCAGCCCTTAGACTCTGCAAACCATGTGAGTGACTGTCACCAGTCTGCTTCTGACAAACACAAAGTGATTTCTGTATATGTGTAGGTCAACTGATGGCTCAGCTCCAAGGGTTGATCTAGTTCTACCTTTTTATTTTTAATTTTAAACCTAGGCTTCTAACATGACAGGGTATTTTAGGGAGTTCAATACCCACTAACTCTTAAACAAACAGGAGGCCTGAAACTCTTGAGGCTAACAATGAAAATAATTTGTATTTAAAACAAACTAAAAAAATCTTTCCATAGAGGAAGGAACAGAGTTCAGACTAAAGTTTATCTCCTAGGACTTCATTTCTGAAGATATGAGGTTTTTCCTGGAGACTCTGTTTGTGTGTTTGTTACCAAAGAAGATTTGAACTTCACAAAGAAGTTCATAATGAAAGCAACTGAGCCTCTTGTGTATAAATGTGTTTCTTTCCTTTTAAATTGCTCGTGAGATTAAGAGCATGGGATATCTGATTCAGATGAATCTGGATTCAAGTTCCAAAAGTACCACAGACTAGTTTGTAACCTTGTAAAATTTATTTAATTTTCTGAGTTTATGTTTCCTCACATAAAAAAATTGATAACAACAACAATGAAAATAAGATGCCTTGCCTACATGGTTATAGGAGGGAATTAAATGACATAATGCATATAAAATGGTCTGCACAGAGGTTGACACATACAAATACTCAAGAAAAGTGACCTATATTTCTAAAATAAGAAATAGTAAAATTTCATCAGCTTTGTATGTTGTTATATGAGAAATTTAAATCTGACTTCAATTATCATATTGGTGTATATAAAGATTTTGGAAGCCAGAAAAATACTTCCTAAGCATTTTCATGACAAGAACATGACTGCAGATGATCAGCAAAATCCCAAATTCCAAAACTTCAGCAAGATTTGCTTGCTATCTTAAATTGATTTCAGATTTCTTAGGTACTATTCTTAAATAGTAACCTATTGTTTTAAAAACTTCATAAAGCAAATAACCATAAGATGATAAAGTAGTAAATCTGCTTTTAAAAGTATCACTAGATGGAAAGGTAAGATAGTTAATTTAGACTCGCAAGGTTCATTTTTTGTGATTCTTCTTGTTTCCCATTAAGTTCATCTCTGAACAAGTTAAAACTAAGGTAGATATGTTTTAGGGGACATTAAGCCCTCTTCCAACATGATGTAGTAATTGATAACAGACATATCCTCCCACCACAAATAACAAGAACACAAAAATTAACAAAATACATGAAACAACTGATTTTAGAAGTTGGACAGCAAACAGGACATAACTATTACTCTGAGGGACAGAAAATAAACAAGATGAACCCAACAATTGCCTTGGATATCTTCTTGGAGACCACAAAATGGGGTGGAGGGGAGTGAAGAGGAAAGGGAATTAAGTTGATGAGAGCAATCAGGTGAGTTGACCAGACTGAGATCAGAACCTGGGAAAGGCTAAGCAAACTAAAATTTTCATGAACAAGAATCAGAAATGAATATGCTAAGCAAAGGAAAAAGCTCCAGAAATATACATATGTCCCCACTTAAGTCTTTGTCTGAATATTATACTGTGTATGAATAGGGAGAAACTCCTAGAGACCAAACAAAAATAGCTAGTGGATCTGTAAGCTGAATCCAGATATCATAAAAAGCTTTTATTGACTTGCCTTCCAACCAGCCAGTGAAGAGGCCTCATTGAATAGACAGGTTTTCACTAGAAAACCCAGAAGAGTCATATCCTAGGAGTAGGGTTAAACTAGTAAAAGAGTAAAGTTTATTTTATACTCATCTAACAAAGCTTTAAAAACAAGCCTTAAAAGGATCAAGCTTATTTGCAAGTTAGTGTATAAGAACATGTATAAAAACAATATTCAAAACACTTTAAGGGAAGGCAATAAAATCCAATCAATAATATAACACTGACAATGTCCAACATCTGTTCAAAAATTACTAGATGTGTTGGGCTTCCCTGGTGGTGCAGTGGTTGAGAGTCCACCTGCCGATGCAGGGGACATGGGTTCATGCCCCGGTCCGGGAAGATCCCACGTGCCGCGGAGTGGCTGGGCCCGGGAGCCATGGCTGCTGAGCCTGAGTGTCCGGAGCCTGTGCTCCGCAACGGGAGAGGCCACAACAGCAAGAGGCCCGCGTACCACCAAAAAAAATAAAATAAAAATTTAAAAAATTTACTAGATATGTGAAGAAAACGTGACCCATAAACAGGAAAAATATCAGTCTATAAATAGATTAAGAATTAAAAGATGATATAATTAGCACACAATAACTTTAAAATGGCTTTTATAAATGTGCTTAAGGATTTAAATAAAAATACAAGCATAAAGTGGAAAGAAAGGGAAGGTATAAAAATAACCAGATACAAAATTTAGAATGAAAAATGCACTGGGTAAGATTTATAGCTGATTAGACTCTTTCACAAGAAAGGAACAGTAAGCTTGAAGACATAGCGATAGAAACTATCAAAACCAAAGAAAAAGACCTAAAACTATCAACAGAATATTAGTAACCTGTGAGACAATGCCAAATACTTTAACATACATGTAATTAGAGTCCTAGAAAGACAATGAAGATGGAGAAATATATTTAAGGAAAGAGGGATGAAATGTTCCCAAATTTTATGAAAATTCAAAAGCCATAGATTGAAGAGGCTCAATAAGCACCAAGCAGGATAAAATACAGACGAAAAGAAAAAAAGTACATCATAATCAAACTGCAAAACCATTGGTGAAAAAAAAAAAAGCTGTCAACCTATAATTTTATATCCCATGAAAATATACTTGAAAAATAAAGACAAAAAAGATCTTCATGAAAATAAAAACTGGGGAATTCATCACTAGAAAACTTGCACTATAAGAAATGTTAAAGAAAGTTCTCTAGGCTGAAGGAAAATAACTCCAGATGAAAAATAAGACCTACATAAAAGAATAAAGAACACTGGAAAGAATAAATATATGGGTAAATATAAAACACATTTTACCATTTTTAAACTTATTTAAAAGATAAATGACTATTTAAAATAAAATAATATATTGTAGAGTTCACAAAATATTTAAAAGTAAAGTATATTATTCCTATAGCACAAGAATAGTGGTAGGATATAAATATAAACCCTGTTTTAAAGTTCTTACATTATATATGAAGTGTTAAATTATGTGAAGGTAAAATATGGTGATAAATTAAAGTTACATATTATAAACCATAGAATAATCATTAAAAATTAAAACAAAGAGGTTTAGGTAATAAACCAACAGAGGCAATAAAATTGAATGTTTAAAAATATTCACTAAATACCAAGGCAGAAATGAGGGGAAAAAAGAAAAATAGCAATATAGTAGGCATAAACCCAACCATAGTGACAATACATTAAAAGTAAATAGTCTAAACATTCCAATTAAAAAAGCAGAGAAAGTCAGATTAGATAAATACAAAAGACCCAACTATAAGAAGTGCACTTTTAATATAAAGACACAGATAGTTTGAAATTTTAAAATGGCCCTAGATACAGTAAACATAAGAAAGCTGGATGGGATAAATTTATCAAAGGAGGCTTCAGTACAAGAAATACTAACAGAGATAAAGAGGAATACTTTATGATAATAAGTTAGTTAATTCATTAAGAATACAGAAAAATCTTAAATGTGTATGCACCTAAAACAGAGTCTCAAAATAAATAAAGCAAAACGTACAAGAACTAAAAGTGGAAATAGTCCCACAAATAGGGTTGGAGACTTTAATTCTCCTCTCTCAGGAATTCATTGAACAAGTACCAGAAAATCAATAAGAAAACTTAAAACCTGAACACTACTATCAAGCAACTTGACCTAACTGACTATAGAACATTACTCCTAACAATGGTATAATATACTTAATTTTCAGGTGAATATGGAACATTCACCCAGATAGACCATATGCCATACAATGAAACAAATGTTAATGAATTTTTTAAAAGATTGAAATTCTACAGAAAGAAAGAGAAAGAAATAAAGAAAAGAAAGAAGGAAGGAAGGAAGGAAGAAAGGAAGGAAGAAAAGAAGGAAGAAAGAAAGAAGGAAGAAAGAAAGTTTAAACCAAGGATCAACAAGGATCAATAAATTAATATCTGGAAAAAATTATCAAATATTTGGAAATTGAATAACATATTTTTAAAATAGTTATTGGTTAAATGGGAAATCAAAAAGAAAACTAGAAAATATTTTGAGAATGAAAAATATCCAAAAAAATGTATGTGAAATGAAAGCAGGGTTTAATTGGGAATCTGTAAATTTAAACATGTATATTAAAAGAGAAAGACAAGAATGATGATTGAAGGATCAACCTTAAGAATCTAGAAAAATAAGTCTAAATTAAACCCCAAGGAAGTAGAAAGAAGGAAATAAAGTGGTAAAAGCAGAAGTCAATAAAATTTTTAATTAAAAAAAGAGAAAAAACAGTGAAACCTAAAGATGGTTATTTTTATAGAAGCAATAAAACTGATAAATCTCTAACTAGATTGATTAGGAATAACAAAAATTATCAATATCAGGAATGAAAGTGGAGACTTTCATTAATAAACACTGTAAACAATACATCATTGATTTAGATGACTTAGGTGAAATGGTTAAATTCATGGATGACACAATTTACCACACTGCCACAAAAACAGACAGAAAATAGCACAATTTCTATTAAAGATATGACATTTGAAAGGCTTCCCACAAATAAAACTCTACCCAGCTGGTTTTACTGGGGAATTTCTCAAACATTTAAGGAAAAAATGTTTGCAATCTTAAGCAAGTTTTTTTCAGAAAAATCAAAACTAATTCCCAACTTATTTGATGAAGGTAGCATTACCTTAACACTAAAACTAGTCAATAAAATATTTGCAAACCAAATTCAGCAACATTTAAAGAAGATAAATATCATAACCAAGTGTGATTTATCCTAGGAATATAAGATTGGTGTAACATTTGGAAAACCAATTAATGTAATTCACCATAATAACAGACTAAAGCAGAAAAATCATACAATCATCTCAACAGAGTCCAAGAAAGCACTTTATAAAATTTAATAACCATTAATGATAAAAATTCTCAGAAAAGTAGATGGAAATATCTTCAAAGTGATAAACGTAATCTACAAAAAAGGTGATATCATAACAGTGAAAGAGTTAAGACCTTCCCCTAAGATGGGAAGTAAAGCATACTCAGTCTCAACACTTGTATTTTATATTATGTTGAAATCTTAACCAGTGGAATAATGCAAGGAAAAGAAAAGACATACTAGTTGGAAAGGTGAAGGATAGCTGATTTACAAATAACATGATTGTACAAATAGAAAATCCTAAGAAATCTACCAAAAGCTATTAGAACAACAAAAAAAGTGAATATAGTCATGTGCAAGACACAAAGAGAATTAAAAAAATCTACTTTTAGTTCTACATACTACCAACAAATAACAGAAAAATTAAATTTGAAAAAAATAACACTTCAAAAATCAAATAGCATGAAATATTTAAAGACAATTTTGACTAAATTATGTTTAAACCCTGAACAATAAAATTCCACAAACATACTATATATTACATACTATATAGTGACCTTTATCAAGATAATATGGTATTGCCATATGGGTAAGATATATAGATCAATGGAACAGAATAGAGGGTCCAGAAATAGAACCACATGTGTTGGGTTAATTGATGTTTGCCAGGTAATTGAATAGAAAAGACAGTAGTCCACAGTAAATGGAGGTGGAAAAACAGTATCTTCACATGAAAGAAAATAAATCTTGATGCTTACCATACATCATATATTTTTTAAAAATTCAAAGTACAATCATAGACTTAAAGGTAAAACTAGAGCTAGAAAATCAAAAAAAAAAACATGGAACAATATCTTATTGACCTTAAGGTAAAATAAAATATTTCTACAGAACACCAAAAGCACTAAATATTTTTAAAATTGATAAACTGGACTTCTTACAAATTAAAACCTTCTGCACTTCAAAGTGTCATCATTAGAAAATAAAAATTCACACCACAGACTGGGAGAAAGTGTTCACAATATATATATACATACAAAAAATATCAAAAATGTATAAAGAATATGTTTTAAACCAGTATCTTAACTTAAAATGGTCAAAAAGTTCAAAGACCCTTTGCACTAGTTTGTGATGGTTCCCATAACAAAGTACCACAGACTGGGTGGCTTAAAAAGCAGAAATTAATTTTCTCACAAGTCTGGAAGCTAGAAGTCTGAGATCAAGGTGCTGGCAGGCCTCTCTCCTTAGCCTATAGATGGTCATGTTATCCCTATGTCTTCACATGATCTTCCTTCTGTGCATGTCTCTGTCCAAATTTCCTATTCTATAAGGACAGCAGTCATAATGAATTAGAGCCTACCATTATGACCTTATTTTAACTTAATTACCCCTTTAAAGACCCTATCTTCAAATAAGGTCACATTCTGATGTACTAAGCACTTCAACTTATGAATTTTGGTTACACAATTCAGCCCATAACCCCTTCATTTAAAAAAACATATAGTAATGAATAATAAACATAATCCCTGATTTCAAACTATATTACAAAGCTATAGTAATTAAAACAGAATGGTATTGGCATTAAAAACAGAACAGAGACCCCAGAAATAAACCCATGCATATATGGTCAATTAATTTAAAACAAAGGATAGAAGATTATAAAATGAGGAAAGGACAGTCCTTTCAATAAATTGTGTTGGGAAAACTAGACAGTCACATGCAAAAGAATGAAATGTCAACACTATTTTAGACCATACATAAAAATGAACTCAAAATGGATTAAAGGCTTGACTGTTAGACCTGAAACCATAAAACTCCTAGAAAAAAACATGGGCAGTAAGTTCCTCGACATAGGTCTTGGTGATGATTTTTTTAATCTGACACCAAAAGCAAGAATAAACAAGTGGGACATCAAGCTAAAAAGCTTCTGCACCTCAAAGGAAACCATCAACAAAATGAAAAGGCAACATACTGAATGGGAGAAAATATTTGTACATTATATATCTGACAAGAGGCTAATACCCAAAATATATAAAGACCTCATACAGCTCAATAGCAAAAAACAAACAATTTTTAAAATGGGCAAAAGATATGAATAGACATTTTTCCAAAGAAGACGTAGAGATGGCCAACAGGTATATGAAAAAATGCTTAACATCAGTAACCATCAGGGAAATACAAATTAAACCACAATGAGATATCACCTCACACCTGTTAGAATGGCTATTATCAAAAAGATAAGAAATAACAAGTGTTGGTGAGGACATGGTGAAGAGAGAACCCTGTGCACTATTAGTGAGAATGTAAAATGGCACAGCCACTGTGGAAAACAGTATGGAGGTTCCACAAAATATTAAAAATAGAACTATCATATGATCAGCAAATTCATTTCTGAGTATCCAAAGAAAAAGAAAACACTAACTTGAAAAGACATATACACCCCCATGTTCACTGCAGCATTGTTTACAATAGCCAAGATATGGAAATATGGAAACAACCTAAGTGTCCATCAATGGATGAATGGATAAAGAAAATGTGGTATGTATATGTATTTTATATATATATATATATATATATATATATATATATATAATGGAATATTATTCAGTCATAAGGAAGAATGAAATCTTGCCATTTGTGAAACATTGATGGGCTTGGAGGGCATTTTGCTAGTAAAATAAGTCACACAGAGAAAGACAAATACCATAGGATCTCTCTTATATGTGGAATCTAAGAAAACAAACAAAAGAAAACAAACAAGCTCATAGATACAGAGAACAGATTGGTAGTTGATAGATGTGGGGGATGGGTGGTAAGAGAAATGGGTGAATTGAAATTAAAAGAATGATTAATAAGAACAAAACCAATTCTCAAAACCATTAATAATCAGGCTAATACAAATAAAAATTCATAATGAGATATTCCTGCACACCCACCAGAGTGGGTTAAATTATAAAGACTAATTATAGAATATGTTGGAAAGGATATAGAATAACCAAAACTCTCATATATAGCCCATGGGAATGCAAAGAGGTACAACCACTTTGAAAAAGTTTGGCAGTCTCTTATGAAATTACACATATTTACCATATAACCAACAACCCCATGTAATCTACACGATTATACTCTAATATTTTAATCTATAGTAAGTACCAAACCATGTGCATGTCATCTGTCCCCAGCAATATCTCCAGAGACTAGAAGAGTGTGTGGCACATAATGAGTATAGACAAAATATTTATTAAATGAATGAAGGCATTTCTTTAACCAGTCCATTATCATTGAACATTTAGTTTATTTCTAATGTAAAGGTAAACCTTTACCTTCAACCACATCTTTGTTAATTTAGGCACATTCTAAGCTCCCTGAAGCATATTCCCTAATACTCTCCAGAGAACTTGTAGCAATTTATATTCCTATCTGTAGTGTGATACAGTTATCTCATTCTGCTCTCTCCCAGTATCAGGCATTAAAATTTATTGCACCTTTGCCAGTTTGATTTGGAATTTATTTTTTAGTCTGCATTTTGTTAATTATCAGAGGTGTTTATCTCTTTCCATATAAGTTATCTGTGTTTCTTCTTTGTGCATTTTGAAAAGACTGTTTTTATAGTTCTGCTTTTAGTGATATTCAAAAGCAAGTGTCAGTCATGTCTTCTAATCATAATATAGCCCATATAATAAGTTTTAAATTCACAGAGCCAGGGCAGGGCTTTGTGTCCACTTTCTGCCACATAAGAACATTTTTATTAAAGAATATTTCATTAAACATACTAAGCTATGTGTTTATTACATAGCTGGTTCACAAGCTGTGTTTAAATTTTTTTCTACCAGAAATGTATTGATCTAGGTTTATGTTCAGTGAAGTTTTTGGTTGTGATATTTTGTGAGAGGCACCGAACTAAACATTTTATCTCAATTCCTCATGTTTCACAATCAAGGGTATTGCAACCATTTCTTTATTAGGCGATCATTCTACATGCAATTATATTTTCTGTGGAATAGACTGTGGCACTTGAAAAATAGCTCATTAGTAGTGCAATTATATATTAGAACTACAAATTCCATCCTTTTTTTTAAATGCACATACATGCACACACATGCACTTTTACACGCCACTCCAAATTCCCCAAACTAAAGGGAAAAATATCAAAAGAAAAATTTTCAAGAAAGAAAATCCAACACTGAGTTTAAAAAATCCTTTCACAATGTAAAAAAGTAGAAAGGAGGATCTGATTTTCAATGCTGGTGCAATGAGAAACTGTTTGATCTCATTGGGCACACCAGTTAGGATACTGTGGCATTCTACAGCCAAAAGGAAATCCTCACTCAAAAAAAACAATTATTTAGTGTCAACTGTGGTCCAGAAACTACATGCAACCATAGGTTTTTAGAACAATATTAAAATGATGATGTGTAGATATTCTTGGGGACAAGAGCAAGAGATAAAAGAAAGTGGGTTGTAGGCAAGCGGAAAAGAGAGGATTGGGAGACTTTCGTTAACGTTAGTGGCAACTTTATCACTGTGCCCAACTTTCACTTGTTTCCTCTTTTTTTAAATAAGAAACAGCCATTATAAATTTAGTGTAGTATTTGTCCATTTGAAAACATCTGAGAAACATGATCCTATTTTTAGAAGATGAAAAATAAGTCCTGGCTGTGTCTATTGCCAAGCTGATTGGAACTAACAAAGGTTCCACATAGAGTGCTAGTGCCAGCCAGTCACTGATATATGGCTCAGTCGTTCCTTTCATTGACACAGAAAGGGAAAAAATGCTGCAAAACTGCAGCCATTTTGTAGGAGCTGAGTGTATCTAAATTTGCCACTTTTCAACAGTTGAATTGACATTGCATAGAAACACCATTAAGATTTCAATAAAATGCATATGCATTAGGGGACATTTAAGGCCACCTAGTAGATCATATTTTTCTACCCATATTTGTCAGTAGAGGTAGTCAATGGTACGCTGACGTGGTGCTTAGCTTCCAAGAGCTTAGATTCTAAAACAAACAATAGTGAGTTACAGAAGAACAAAAAGATACTAAATACACATCACTTATCTAAAGATTTCCATGGAAGATTGCATCAGTTCCACCATTTATAAATCCTCATGACAAGAATGTCTCACTTCTGAAATCCCTGAAATCCCTCATGCTGTAATAAATGGAAAATAGTTCATTAACACTGTGTATATTGCTAGTAATAATGCCATTTAAGAAGCACTTTTGGTCTTCCCTGGTGGCGCAGTGGTTCAGAGTCTGCCTGCCGATGCAGGGGACATGGGTTCATTCCCCCGTCCGGGAAGATCCCACATGCCGCGGAGCGGCTGGGCACGTGAGCCATGGCCGCTGAGCCTGCGCGTCCGGAGGCTGTGCTCCACAACAGGAGAGGCCACAACAGTGAGAGGCCCGCGTACCCCCCAAAAGAAGTTAAAAAAAAAAAAGAAGCACTTTTTATCACAATACTCTGTGAAGTTGATATAAATATCCATATTTTACAGATACAGATGAAGAAGAAGAATATTCACTAGATTAAATAATTTCCCAAAGTTACATTGCTAGTGAGCAGTGAAGCCTAGGTTCAAATTTCAGGCTACTTTCAAAGCCCTACCTCCTGCTCAGATTTATATATAGTCTCCTAAAATAACTCTGATGGTCACTATATTTCTACCACCCTTGGAAAGCTTTTACTTTAAACATTTAATAATCTTTTAGGGAACTTCTGGAATCCACTGAACACTCTTCAACCTCATTCTCCTCCTGGTCAGCTGGGGAGCACAAGAGGTTAAAAGTCCTTTTCAGGAAAATAATAATTCCCGCTAAGAAGAGTGAATGTGCATTACATAATCAGTATTGAGCTGATGCTGTAATTTCTATGCTCAACTATGCACAGCCATGGGGCTTTAGCCAAGTCTCACAAGCAATGCACTACACACTCAGTAATCAGGCTCATGCTTCATCTGTGACACTAATAACAGAGTCACAATACAGCCATAGACTATAGAGCAGGGCCACATGCTTTTGTGGTCCTAACCTATAGTGTAATATGTGCCCTGGAGTAATAGTGCCACTACTCTCGCTCACAGAACAGTCCCTTCAAAACTGAGTTTGGAATGTTCATTTTCGTGCCTTTTCTTTCTTCATGCAGTTTACTAAATTTGTTTTCCCATTATAATACATGCTGAACATGCTTCCTGGGTGGATTTTAATTCAACAGCATAACTCTTCAGAATTTGACACAGAGGCAAATTCACCACCAATCAAGGCTTTTATTAATAAAACATGAAACTTTAGCCTCATATTGGTCAACTTAATTAACATTCGGTAAAATAAGCTAAAAAAAATTTTTAAGTACCTTCTGCACAAGAGCCTTTAGCTTTGTATTACTTCCTTGCTCCTATATGGCCTAAGAAATGTTTCTAATGTCCCTGAAAGTTTTATCAATAGGTTAAAATGATAAGCTTCTGCAGTTAAGTTTTAAGGCTCTGAACATCAGATTAGCCTGAAATTACACTGAGGAATCACAGTGGGAACGGTTTAATGAGTTAATACTCTTCCAAGAGACTGCACTCATTAATCTGGGAGATAAACAGCAGATACTTTCGTTCCGCTCTCTGAAGTATGGTTCTTCTCCCACCTCCATTTGTCCATTTAACTATTTGATCCAATCAGGACAGCTTTTTGAGTAAGAATTGGATGTATTTCCAAGTTCAGTAGAATTCAATTACCTACAATGTGTCTAGGAAAATTTAGCTGCCCTGATTAGAAAGCTAGTAAATTAGTTAGTCCGTTAGGTACCCCAGGAAATGCAATGATTTCACCTAAAAAAAAATAGGTTTTTCTCAGTATGGAATATTATGATTAACTAGGGGCTGCTTCTAAGTTCAGGACAGCGATAACTCTGCTGCTACTTGTTAAAATCAAAAACAAACGGAGACAGCCTTGAAAAATTCCCTGAGCAGACAAAACCAGTTTAGTCAAACAAGCAAAGCTTAATTTAGCTTATTTTGCAAGACAAACTTAGCCTGGGTCATTTCATGCTTATGCCTCTGGAAATCAAAAGCAAACTTAAGCTGCTTCCCAAAGTTGATATGAGGTAACCACTAAAAAATTCCCCATCATTTAAGAAAACTCTAATACTATAACCAATCACTGTGAAGATTTAAACAGTGACTGCTTTCTCACTATATAAACTGTTTTATAATGATATACCCCTGAGCCTCCTTCCATGTTTTAGTTTGAGTGCTCCTGATTTGCAAACTGTCCTTTGGGTGTGTGCACAATAAATTTTTACTGACTACTGCCTCAGAGATTCATTGGTTTTACTTCTGTTGTTCTTAAACTTTTGACATTTCATGGCATCAGAATTAGGATCCACAGAAGACCCCCAATGACTCTGAGGCCAATAAGCTAACAGGTACTGATACCCACAGAGCTCACTGAGTTCTCTGCTTTCTCACTGACCCGGAATTTGAGAGTAAGTCTCTCTTGGATCCCAGCTCTCTGCTCTCTTTTTGTTTTGAGCACGTAGATTTTATTGTGCACACCTGTATTTTGTTTATCAGCGCTTCTTGATAAATCATCCTAACCTGCTCAAAAAGGGAAAAAACATGTGATTCCCTGTGTTTTAGAACTGCTGTTGGAAAACAGAGCCCCTCACAGTTAAGACGTCTTAGAAAATCTAGAGACAAAGATGGGTTCCACCTGGTCTACGAGCCAAGTTCTTGTGTCTTTTGGACAAAGAAGTGAACTTTTGGAACTGTAGTAACCACTTTGGGGAAATTTATCTTAGGTAACTCCATCTTAAAGAGAACCCTTAAAAGAGAGGATTCCAAACCTCTCAGAGACAATGGAATGCATTCTTTGATTGGTATACAGAAGCTTCTAAAAGACAAAATGACTCCAAAAACAGCTCAGAGAGGTGGCCTTCAAGACGGCAGAGGAATAAGCCATGGAGATCACCTTCCTCCCCACAAATACATCAAAAATACATCGATATGTGGAACAACTCCTACAGAACACCTACTGAACGCTGGAAGAAGACCTCAGACTTCCCAAAAGGCAAGAAAATCCTCACGTACCTGGGTAGGGCAAGGAAAAAAGAAAAAAACACAGACAAAAGAATAAGGACAGGACCTGCACTTCTGGGAGGGAGCTATGAAGGAGGAAAAGTTTCCACACACTAGGAAGCCCCTTCACTGGTGGAGTCAGGGGGTGGACAGAGGGGAAATTTCAGAGACACGGAGGAGAGCACACCAATAGGAGTGCAGAGGGCAAAGCGGAGAGATTCCCGCACAGACAATTGGTGCCGACCAGCACTCACCAGCCTGAGCGGTCTGCTCACCCACCGGGGCGGGTGGGGGCTGGGAGCTGAGGCTCAGGCTTCGGAGGTCAGAACCCAGGGAGAGGACTGGGGTTGGCTGCGTGAACACAGCCTGAAGGGGGTTAGTGTGCCACAGCTACCTGGAAGGGAGTCCAGGAAAACTCTGGACCTGCCTAAGAGGCAAGAGACCATTGTTTCGGGGTGCACGAGGAGAGGGGATTCCTTCCCTGTCTGCCCACAGAAGGCAGAGCACCGCCTAAACGAGCTCCAGAAACGGGTGCGAGCAGTGGCTATCAGCTAGACACCATAGACGGGCATGAAACGCTAATGCTGTTGCTGTTGCCACCAAGAATCCTGTGTGCAAGCACAGGTCACTAGCCCCACCCCCCACCCCCAGGAGCCTCTGCAGCCTGCCACTGCCAGGGTCCCGTGATCCAGGGACAACTTCCCCAGGAGAACACACAGCGTGCCTCAGGCAGTTGCAAAGTCACGTGGGCCTCTGCCACCATAGGCTTACCCTGCATTCCAATTATAACTACCTTACCCTCCCTAAGCCCCAGCATGAGTGAGCCAGAGCCCCCTAATCAGCGGCTACTTTAACCCCATCCTGTCTGGGCAGGAACAGAAGCCTGATGGCGACCTACACTCAGAGGTGGGGCCAAAACCAAAGCTGAACCCCAGGAGCTGTGCGAACAAAGAAGAGAAAGGGAAATTTCTCCGTGCAGCCTCAGGAGCAGCAGATTAAATCCCCACAATCAATGGGAGGTACCCTGCATCTGTGGAATACCTGAATAGACAATGAATCAACCCAAAATTGAGGCGGTGGACTTTGGGAGCAATTGTAAACATGGGGTTTGCTGTCTGCAACTGACTTGTTTCTGAATTTTATGTATATCTTAGTATGGTTTTTATTGCTTGTTATCATTGGTGGATTTCTTTATTGGTTTGGTTGCTCTCTTTTATTACTTTTTCATTTTAATACTTTTTTATTTTAATAATTTTCTTTTTTAAAAAAAATTTTCCCCCTTTTCTTCTGAGCCGTGTTGTTGACAGGGTCTTTGTGCTCCGGCCAGGTGTCAGGCCTGAGCCTCTGAGTAAAGAGAGCCAAGTTGAGGATATTGGACCACCAGAGACCCCCCCGGCCCTATGTAATATCAATCAGCAAGAGCTCTCAAAGAGATCTCGATCTCTACGACAAGACCCAGCTCCACCCAATGGCCAGCAAGCTCCAGTGCTGGATGCCCCATGCCAAACTACTAGCAAGACAGGAACACAACCCCACCCATTAACAGAGAGGCTGCCTAAAATCATGCGAAGTTCACAGACAACCCAAAACATACCACCGGAGGCAGCCCTGCCCACCAGAAAGACAAGATCCAGCCCCATTCACCAAAACACAGGCACCAGTCCCCTCTACCAGGAAGCCTACACAACCCACTGAACCAACCTTACCCACTGGGGGCAGACACCAAAAACAAGAGGAACTACGAACCTGCAGCCTGCGAAAAGGAGACACCAAACACAGTATGTTAAGCAAAATAATAAGACAGAGAAATACACAGCAGATGAAGGAGCAAGGTAAACACCCACCAGACCAAACAAATGAAGAGGAATTAGGCTGTCTAACTGAAAAAGAATTCAGAGTAATGATAGTCAAGATGATACAAAATCTTGGAAATACAATGGAGAAAATACAAGAAACGTTTAACAAGGACCTAGAAGAACTAAAGAGCAAACAAACAGTGATGAACAACACAATAAATGAAATTAAAAACTTTCTGGAAGAAATCAACAGCAGAATAACTGAGGCAGATTACCAGATAAGTGACTTGGAAGATAAAATAGTGGAAATAACTACTGCAGAGCAGAATAAAGAAAAAAGAATGAAAAGAATTGAGGACAGTCTCAGAGACCTCTGGGACAACATTAAACGCACCAACATTCAAATTCTAGGGATCCCAGAAGGAGAAGAGGAAAAGAAAGGGTCTGAGAAAATATTTGAAGAGATTATAGTTGAAAACTTCCCTAATATGGGAAAGGAAATAGTCAATGAAATCCAGGAAGCTCAGAGAGTCCCATACAGGATAAATCCAAGGAGAAACACTTCAAGACACATATTAATCAAACTATCAAAAATTAAACACAAAGAAAAAATATTAAAAGCAGCAGGGGAAAAGCAACAAATAACATACAAGGGAATCCCCATAAGGTTAACAGCTGCCCTTTCAGCAGAAACTGCAAGCCAGAAGGGAGTTGCAAGACATATTTAAAGTGATGAAAGGGAAAAACCTACATCCAAGATTACTCTACCCAGCAAGGATCTCATTTAGATTCAATGGAGAAATTAAAAACTTTACAGACAAACAAAAGCTAAGAGAATTCAGCACCACCAAACCAGCTTGACAACAAATGCTAAAGGAACTTCTCTAGACAGGAAACACAAGAGAAGGAAAAGACCTACAAAAACAAGCCTAAAACAATTAAGAAAATGGTTATATGGACTTCCCTGGTGACACAGTGTTTAAGAATCCGTCTGCCAATGCAGGGGACAGGGGTTTGATCCCTGGTCCAGGAAGGTCCCACATGCCACTAAGCAACTGAGCCTGTGTGCTACAACTACTGAGCCTTAGTGCCACAGCTGCTGAAGCCCGTATGCCTAGGGCCCATGCTCCAAACAAGAGAAGCCACCGCAATGAGAAGCACGGGCACCACAATGAAGAGTAGCCTCCACTCGCTGCAGGTAGAGAAAGCCTTCTAACAGCAATGATGACTCAACACAGGCAAAAATAAAGAAAAAAATAAATAAAAATGTTAAAAAAACTTTACCACTAAAAGAAAAAAATGGTAATAGAAACATACATATCGATAATTACCTTACATTAAATGCGTTAAATGCTCCAACCAAAAGACAAACACTGGCTGAATGGATACAAAAACAAGACCCATAAATATGCTGTCTACAAGAGACCCACTTCAGACCCAGGGGCACATACAGACTGAAAGTGAGGGGATGGCAAAAGATATTCTATACAATTGGAAATCAAAAGAAAGCTGGAGTAGCAATTCTCGTATCGGACAAAATAGACTTTAAAATAAAGACCAGAACAAGAGACAAAGAAGGACACTACATAATGATCAAGGGATCAATCCAAGAAGAGGATATAAAAATTGTAAACATTTATGCACCCAACATAGGAGTACCTCAATACGTAAGGCAAATGCTAACAGCCATATAAGGGGAAAACGACAGTAACACAGTAATAGTGGGGGACTTTAACACCCCACTTTCCCCAATGGACAGATCATCCAAAATGAAAATAAAAAAGGAAACACAAGCTTTAAATGATACATTATACATGATGGACTTAATTGATATTTATAGGACATTCCATCCAAAAACAGCAGGTTACACTTTCTTCTCTAGTGATCATGGAACATTCTCCAGGATAGATCATATCTTGGGTCACAAATCAAGCCTTGGTAAATTTAAGAAAACTGAAATCATATCAAGTATCTTTTCCGACCACAACGCTGTGAGACTAGATGTCAATTACAGGAAAAGATCTATAAAAAATACAAACACATGGAGGCTAAACAATACACTACTAAATAACCAAGAGATCACTGAAGAAATCAAAGAGGAAATCAAAAAATACCTAGAAACAAATGACAATGAAAACACGATGACTCAAAACCTATGGGATGCAGCAAAAGCAGTTCTAAGAGAGAAGTTGATAGCAATACAATCCTACCTCAAGAAACAAGAAAAAGCTCAAATAAACAACCTAACCTTACACCTAAAGCAATTAGAGAAAGAAGAACAGAAAATCTGCAAAATTAGCAGAAGGAAAGAAATCTTAAAGATCAGATCAGAAATAAATGAAAAAGAAATGAAGAAAACGACAGCAAAGATCAATAAAACTAAAAGCTGGTTCTTTGAAAAACTGATAAACCATTAGCCAGACTCATCAAGAAAAAAATGGAGAAGACTCAAATCAATAGAATTAGAAATGAAAAAGGAGAAGTAAAAACTGACACTACAGAAATACAAAGGATCATGAGAGATTACGACAAGCAACTATATGCCAATAAAATGGACAACCTGGAAGAAATGGACACAGTCTTAGAAAAGCACAACATTCCGAGACTGAACCAGGAAGGAAGAGAAAATATAAACAGACCAATCACAAGCGCTGAAATGGAGACTGTGATTTAAAATCTTCCAAGAAACAAAAGCCTAGGACCAGATGGCTTCACAGGCAAATTCTTCAAACATTTAGAGAAGAGCTAACACCTATGCTTCTCAACCTCTTCCAAAATATAGCAGAGGGAGGAACACTTCCACACTCATTCTACGAGGCCACCATCACCCTGATACCAAAACCAGACAAAGATGTCACAAAGAAAGAAAATTACAGGCCAATATCCCTGATGAACATAGATGCAAAAATCCTCCATAAAATACTAGGAAACAGAATCCAACAGCACATTAAAAGGATCATACACCATAATCAAGTGGGGTTTATCCCAGGAATGCAAGGATTCTTCAGTATATGCAAATCAATCAATGTGATAAACCATATTAACAAATTGAAGGAGAAAAACCATATGATCATCTCAATAGATGCAGAAAAAGCTTTTGACAAAATTCAACACCCATTTATGATAAAAACCCACCAGAAAGTAGGTATAGAGGGGACTTACCTCAACAAAATAAAGGCCATATATGACAGACCCACAGCCAACATCATTCTCAATGGTGAAAAACTGAAGCCATTTCCTCTAAGATCAGGTACAAGAAAAGGTTGCCCACCCTCACCACTGTTATTCAGCATAGTTTTGGAAGTTTTAGCCACAGCAATCAGAGAAGAAAAAGAAATAAAAGGGATTGAAATCAGAAAAGAAGAAGTAAAATTGTCACTATTTGCAGATGACACAATACTATACATAGAGAATCCTAAAGATACTACCAGAAAACTACTAGAGCTAAACAATGAATTTGGTAAGTAGAAGGATACAAAAGTAACGCACAGAAATCTCTTGCATTCCTATACACTGATGGTGAAAAATCTGAACGAGAAATTAAGGAAGCACTCCCATTTACCATTCCAACAAAAAGAATAAAATACCTAGGAATAAATCTACCTAAGGAGACAAAAGACCTGTATGCAGAAAACTGTAAGACAATGAAAAAATAAATTAAACATGATACAAACAGATGGAGAAATATACCATGTTCTTAGATTGGAAGAATCAACATTGTGAAAATGACTATACTACCCTAAGCAATCTACAGACTCAATGCAATCCCTATAAAACTACCAATGGCATTTTTCATAGAACTAGAACAAAAAATTTCACAATTTGTATGGAAACACTAAAGACCCCGAATAGCCAAAGCTGTCTTGAGAAAGAAAAAGGGAGCTTGAGGAATCAGGCTCCCTAAGTTCAGACTATACTACAAAACTACAGTAATCAAGACAGTATAGTACAGGCACAAAAACAGAAATATAGATCAATGGAACAGGATAGGAAGCCCAGAGCTAAACCCATGCACCTATGGTCAGCTTATTTTTGATAAAGAAGACAAGAACATACAATGGAGAAAAGACAGTCTCTTCAATAAGTGGTGCTGGGAAAACTGGACAGCTACATGTAAAAGAATGAAATTAGAACACTTCCTAACACCATACACAAAAATAAACTCAAAATGGATTAAAGACCTAAATGTAAGGCCAGACACTATCAAACTCTTAGAGGAAAACATAGGAAGAACACTCTCTGACATAAATCATAGCAAGATCCTTTTGACCCACCACCTAGAGAAATGGAAATAAAAACAAAAATAAAAAAATGGACCTAACGAAATTTAAAAGCTGTTGAACAGCAAAGGAAATCATTAACAAGATGAAAAGATAACCCTCAGAATGGGAGAAAATACTTGCAAACAAAGCAACTGACAAAGGATTAGTCTCCAAAATATATAAGCAGCTCATGCAGCTCAATATCAAAAAAACAACCCAATCCAAAAATGGGCAGAAGACCTAAACAGACATTTCGCTATAGAAGATATACAGATTGCCAACAAACACATGAAAAGTTGCTCAACATCACTAATCATTAGAGAAATGCAAATCAAAACTACAATGAGGTATCACCTCACACCGGTCAAAATGGCCATCATCAAAAAATCTACAAACAATAAATTCTGGAGAGGGTGTGGAGAAAAGGGAACCCTCTTGCTCTTTGGTGGGAATGTAAATTGATACAGCCACTATGGAGAACAGTATGGAGGTTCATTAAAAAACTAAAAATAGAACTTGCCATATGACCCAGCAATTCCACTACTGGGCATATATCCTGAGAAAACCATAATTCAAAGAGTCATGTACCACAGTGTTCATTTCAGCACTATTTAGAATAGCCAGGACATGGAAGCAACCTAAGTGTCCATTGACAGATGAATGGATAAAGAAGATGTGGCATATATATACAATGGAATATACTCAGCCATTAAAGAAACGAAATTGAGTTATTTGTGGTGAGGTGGATGGATCTAGAGTCTGTCACACAGAGTGAAGTCAGAAAGAGAAAAATAAATACCTTATGCTATCACATAGATATGGAATCTTAAAAAATAAAATGTTTCTGAAGAACCTAGGAGCAGGACAAAGTGAAAGAGTAGCATTGACATATATACACTACCAAATGTAAAATAGATAGCTAGTGGGAAGCAGTCGCATAGCACAGGGAGATCAGCTCAGTGCTTTGTTACCACCTAGAGGGGTAGGATAGGGAGGGTGGAAGGGAGACGCAAGAGGGAGGGGATATGGGGATATGGGTATGGCTGGTTCACTCTGTTATACAGCAGAAATTAACACATTGTAAGGCAATTATACTTCAATAAAGATGTTACAAAACAAAAGCAAAAACAAAAACAGCTCTCAGCATGCCAATAAAAAAATCTTTAGTGAAAACCTTTGGCTGTCTGAGCAGGAAAAGTTAACTTTGTCCACCAGAAATACAATTTCGATCCAACTCTTCTTTTGAGTTTTATGAGACATGGCTAGACTTTTTAAAACAAAAGCTATATGATCTCTGCTTGCATCTGTCTGTATATTTATGTCTATGTTCGTATGTTTTAGATATGTGATATTTTTCTACCTACAGATGATATTGCATAATCCATTTCTAAAGAGCTGTATTTAATTGGCTTAAAGAGAAATTTTTATAAAAATTCAGTGTTCCTCAAAAATAACACAAATGTTTTTTAAGTTCACATGATCTGGGGTAATCTTTTATAAATAAAAACTAGTTTAAGTTTGTTATTTTAATGAAAGCAGGCATATCTTCAAAATTTGTCTGCAAGAAAACTAAGATGATAGCTGTTTTATGTGTAATCTAAGCATAATTGTTAAAAACAAGTAATTTAAATAAGTGTAAATAAAAGTTTATAGTAAGTTAAACTAGATACGGTTTACTCATTCAATATCTAAATCATTTCCAAAGAAGATAAAATACTGAAACACTAATTACTGATCATACGTTTATCCACCTTTAGCTTCTTAATTTTTATAGAGAAATGAAAGATATTTGAGGCTATTAATAAACATGTCTCGTCACATTAAAAAATTATACTATAAAAACATATCTTCAAAAATGTTTTTATAATTACATATTTATGAATTTGCTAATCTACTACAGGACGGTAATAAATGATAGGCAGTTCAAAATTGCCTGCTTCTTAGTTTTCACTGGAAAGCAAAGATTACAAACGTTAAAGTTTATAATCAATATGTAAAAATAAAAGTAGTAGAAACAATAAGGGTAAAAGAAAATGACAGTATAAAATAAGTAGGTAAGAAGAATAGAATGTGTTTTTTTTTTAAAGAAAATATATAAAGGACAAGTGTTTGGGGTTTGTTTGTTTTTGGTAAGGCAAAAAAAGAAAGAAATTTTGTCCTAAATTACAATGATTATTCTAGAATAAGAAAGGAAAAAAGATAGAACAAAAGCTAAATGAATATAGAAAGTTGCAGAAGGTTTGTGGAAAAGGCATCTTGAGAAAAGAAATCTTATACGTGGTCAAGCTAAGAGTGAAAGGAATTTATTTAATTTAAAAAAGAGATAGAGGAAGGGGTGAGATACACTATGGGAGCAAGAGACACAAACTACTATGTATAAAATAAATAAGCAACAAAGATATACTGTACAGCAAGGCAATATAGCCATTATTTTGTAATAACTTTGAATGAACTATAATGTGTAAAAATACTGAATCACTGTGTTAACATTCCTGTGCCCAATGCACAGCGATGCCAAACAAACAGAAATATCGGAGTCTGGAGCAGAGAAAGGTTTATTGCAAGGCCTTGCAAGGAGACAGGTGGCTCATGCCTTAGAAAGCCCTAAGCTCCCTGAAGGGTTTCGGCAAAGCGATTTTAAAGGCCAGGTGAGGGAGGGGGGTTGCAGGGTAAGTGATCAGCTCATGCACAGTTCTCTGATTGGCTGATGGTGAGGTAACAGGGTGGTGTCACAGGGGTTAACATTATCAGTCCTTAGGCTCCAGGAGGCCTGGGCCTATGTGCTCATGGTCATCAAGTATTGATAGTTAACATCTTGCATTAGGTGGGGGTTTTTCACATCTGTAAAACAACTCAGGAAATGTGCATCAAATACTGTTATCTAGGTACTTCGGAGAGGAGCTAAAGCAGAGGATATGGGGGAAAAGCCTGTCCGGGGAAGGCCCCATAAGGTCCTACTCAGTTACAACTATGTTGTACACCTGAAACTAATATAATATTGTAAATCAATTATACTTCAATTAAAAAAGTTTTAATACTAAAAGTATACTGGTGCAAAATTAGAATTTGATTTTCTCTCTGTTAAATCACAAAAAATTTTTAATTATTGATCTGCTCTTAATAAGAAATTGTAAACAAAGGTTTTTCTTTACCTTTAATGTAATCTGCCTAGGAAACAAAAATTCTATGTCTTGTGAAAGTAATTTCCTGTGCTTCACCTTGTCTTTATCAGGTCTTTGATTACTTAGGAAAAAAACAAAACAAAACTTTTTTTTCAATATTAAAAGAATGAAGTTTTTTCTGTTTTTTACAACTATGTAACTTTCTGTATTGGCCTTTGAAATCTTTTAATTGTAACTTTAATTAAATGGATAACTAAGTATTGTTTCACAGTGATCTATGATCTATTTGATCAAGTGTTTTAAATCTTTTGGTATTTTTAACAAACTTCCCCAAATCAAATTCTGAATGAAGTAAAAAAAAAGAACTTATTTAGGGCTTCCCTGGTGGTGCAGTGGTTGGGGGTCCGCCTGTCGGTGCGGGAAACGCAGGTTCGTGTCCCGGTCCGGGAGGATCATGTGCCGCGGAGCGGCTGGGCCCGTGGGCCATGGCCGCTGGGCCTGCGCGTCCGGAGCCTGTGCTCCGCAGCGGGAGAGGCCACAGCGCTGAGAGGCCCACGTACCGCAAAAAAATTAAAAAAATAAAGAACTATTATTTAATTTAGGCTTATTTGATGTATTAAATTGCATGGGAAACATTATCAAATAAAAAGTAATGTTTAGCCTTCTTAGATCATATTTATATAGGATAGATATTACTAAAATAAATCATAAATTACATGAAATTCTTAGAAATCTGTTATGTTCTAATATAATGTTGTATCATAATTCCATCTTAAATCTTAAATTTTATCTTAAAATATTGTATAGCACAAAAATAACCAAATTTCCTTGACAACTGTATTATTATGAACTCTCACTAGATCTTTAACCATGGCTGTTCTTAGGCCTGTTGTCACTCACAGTTATTGTTTTACTTTCATGCTTTTGCAAGTGTTCCTACAAAAATGCTTCATCTTCAAAGAGATCCATAGGAAAGAGTCTGACAAACACTCTAGAATGCAAGTTTCTAATAACTTTAAGATTATAACATCAAACTAGGAAAGAATTTCTAAAAACTTTAATGGAAAACTGATTCATAAAGCTGTTAACCCAAGATCAAGCAAAACAAGAATTAATTACACAAGCCTGAATGAACTGATAAAGATGATTATAATTATGACTTCATTTAAAACACTGCTAGTTATTTAATGTTTTGTTTTCCAGATTTAAACAACCCCTTTTTCTCTGTTCTTTCAAGCTTTCTATAGCTTACATCAATTTGGTAAAGTATATCTTTGCAACAAAGGTTGAAACATTTATCTTTTTCTCCCTACCTGATACTTCTAGAATTCTGAAACTCTTATTAAATATTCTTATTGTTCATGACAATATAGACATTTACATGAATTCAATAAGAATATATTCTCCTTGTAACAGAGCAAAATTGGACAAGTCCTTACCTAGTTTCTTAGCCTAAAGAGACTCTAAAGGTCTAATCTGAGTTTCCTTATTACCAGACAATTTTAAAGGGCCAAGGTTGACTTTATGAAGCCAGTAAAGCCCCTTGTATATAACCAAAACTTTGACTGAAATGTCATATTTGAGAATATGCCTAGAATTACTATTCTGACTCCATTTATCTATATAATCAAGCCAGTTCAATAAGGCTAGGCTTATTTCACAAACAAATCAGTTTCATTATAAGTATTATTTGATAAAAATGGAATTACTATCAAAAATTATGTTTTAATAGAAAACTATAGTGTATCCATTATCAGATTCTAATCCTGTTAAGTGTCTTTGAGGTTTTATCTACCTGTAAACTTCAAGAAAAACACAACAGGTTGCATATGGACAAACTTTATGCCTGTTGCTGTATGGGCCACTCAAGAAAGCTCGGCAGAACCCCTGATGACATCATCAAAGGCATTCAAACTGCAAACCAGAAAAATCCATCAGACAGAAAATGCCATCCTCATTCCACCATCTAGAGAGGCTTCAAACTCAAAATCTAGAAATTTCTTCAACTGACTGCTCTCCAAACTCAGAAGCTGAATTTACAATTTGTTCAAACTACTAAGCTTTGTTTCTCTTTTGTTACCACAGAAACACCTCTCATACCTGATTGCTCACATCATACGGAGGTCTAATTTAGGTGGAAGCTCATCTGCAGCACCATCTCCTGAAATTAAATATCTTCATATCCATCCTGTCCTAAGTAATCATGAGTATATGTGATTGCTAATACATCAGGGTGTGCCCATGTAAATAACTTAAAAAAATTATAACCCATTTAAGTTATTTAATTGGTTAAATCTTGGCTCCTGGGAATCTCTGCTCCAGGAAATTTTTTGATCCTTGGCTATTGTTCCCTTTTAGTCACCATATTAACCTCTCTAGTGCGTTGTGTATGCTCAGAGGTTTTAAATGCCTATCAGCAGCCACTCATATGCCAAATGACACCTATCAGAATCACTGGGTCGTTTCTTGCTTATGCCTCTGGAAATCATAAGCAAACTTAAACTGTTTCCCAAGGTTGATATGAGGTGACTACTAACCAATTCCCTACCATTTAAGAAAATTCTAATATTATAGCCAATCATTGTGAAGAATAAACAGTGACTGGTTTCTCACTATATAAGCTGCTTTATAACCACATACCCCTGAGCCTCCTTCCATGTTCTGGTTTGAGTGCTCCCAGTTTGCAAACTATCTCTTTAGTGTGTGTACAATATTATAAATAAAATAATAGATCAAAATAAAATTTTACTAATTACTACTCCAGTGATTCCCTGACTTTGCTTCTGCTATTTCTGGGCTTTTGAAATACTCATGGAATGTAAATTAAGAATACCAAAATTCTAGGACACTTTGAAACTGAGATGCTGGCAATCCAGTGTTCATTAAGGCCAGACTTGTAAATGGTATATTCAGAGAGAAAAACTGAGATTGAGATAAACTAACGAAGTATACTTGTAGGTACATAAAAGTTCTGTTAAAATACACAAGAAGCTATTAATCACACTAATTACGTCTGTAGACTGGAATGATAGAGGGGAACTTTAACATTTCACTATACACCTTGCTGTTCCTTTTTCCACCATAGATATGTATTACAGCAATAATAATAACAATAATACAAAAATGGGTGGAAAGAGTAAATCTGGAGGAGTGAACATTAAGAATCTTTAAGCCATGGAGGCAAATGTCCTTTGCTCCCAAGTTACACTATCTGGATATATACATAGCCATCTGATTTCTCTTATTCAGACACAGAAATTTAACAAGTTTTAAATCCCAGAAGTATCTACCTCATAGCCACAGTCCTTTTTGCCACTTAGAGAATCACCAGTACTGAAGAAAGGGCATTTTTTTAAGTTCTCTGTTAGAATTAAAAATATTTTTTTCTAATTGAAATTATAATAAAACTGGACAATAACTCACAAAACCCCATTTAACCTGTAATGTACCTATAATATGATACTAATAGCATTCAGTATGTATATCACCCACACTTAAAAATCTGACTTCCCTGAGTCTGTGATTTGCATTCCAAACAGCTGACTTAGAAATGAAAATTATTATTCTAGGCTTGCTATTTACACAGCTTTGAGGTATGTATATGTAGAGTATATAAATATGCCATGAATATGCCAGCTGTTTTTAAAAACCCAAATGACAAACACAAAGGAATAGAAAGCTAGATAATAAGCTGGTAAGTGGAAAATATTGATGATATAAACATTAAAAATCTAAGCTTGAATTAGTGCAAGTTCAAAGTCCAGAAAATTTTCATCTGAATTCTATAACACAAAATTATATCAATTCCAGAATTAAGTAAATAAATTCAGACACAAACTAGATGCTTTCTTAAAAGATATTTAAAAAGGCACATAATCAATTTATGAATTATTTGTATAACTTTATAGGATGTCAGTATACAAAAAACAAAGATGATCTCAAATCCTTAAAAAACAAGTATTCTACTTTAATGAATAAAAAAGTAAAGACCAGTTCTTGAAGAATGAATTGGATAATGATAGGAATTATATTTCCATGCTTGATCTTAGTGTTCAGGAAAAGATTCTTGAAATACCACCAAATTAAATATATACATAATCAAACAACCCACAACTGAAACTAAAATCTACCAATATGGTACTAGACAAGTCAGGTCATCTCTCTGGACCTTAATTTGATTGATTATCTTTCCTTTGGATAACATGATTTCTAAACCTCTTGTAAGCTCTAAGACAATTATGTTAATTATTATCATATCCCATATTCCAAGAATATAGTGAGTGTATAATGTTATAGGAGAATATAAAAGGGAAAAGAATTTTCCAGGACTGTGATGGAAAGATAAAGGTTTATAACTAAGATTATCAGTTTCTGTCATTGACCAGGCTCACAAATAATATAAAAAATCATAGCTAAAAATGTGTCAGTCAGTCAGGAGACAATGACAAAATGAAATGGCCTGTGCCCTTGGGAGTGTTAGATTACAGTAGAAATAGCAGATACTTAACAAGTAAGTACTTTAAAATATTATGGGTATAAGGACAGACGTTTGTTGAGAGGATGGTGAAGATCATTACCAAAGTACCCTTTTGTTTTTCAGGGTTGTTATTTATCATCACCTAGTAGAAGGGAGAAGCACAATGAAATATGAAGTTAGATGGAGAAAGTATATTATATAGTGTTTTTATACAAATAAATAAAATGTTGAAATTCCAAAGAAAAAATGTTCGAAGAAAGGGCTAGGCCTGTAAGGAAAAAAATGAAGCCCTGAATCCCATAGCACTTCTCTAATGTAATAATTTCTGCTTTGGAGTCTGTGTTGCCAACACTTGTCTGTTTGCAAATAAACAGCTCACAATTATTAATCATGTTTGCTCAAGCTGAACATTTCTCTCCTTAAAAATTCAGCACCTGCAGAGAAAACACACACAAACACAGATACACAAGAATATCTCTCTTCTGGGCATCCTCAGGCTGCAACTTTGGTACAGACATGCAAAAACACCTCTAATTACACAGCTGGTTTCCTGTGGAACCCATCAACCCAAAAGATAACATCCAAGCATGAAGCAGTTTGGTCAAAAACTGTAATACTTGTAGCATGTAAAAATGTGTGCTTTGATTTTTGTATTATGCCATGTGGTCTGCCCTTAAAACTAACAAAAAACAGAATCCTGCTGGGTAGAGGTTTTCAAGAACACAATCAGCCACATGCTCTCCTTAGAGGCTGTGTGGCACCAAAGCTGTGGCAGCAATGCTTCCCATGGCTTTAACTGGTACTGGGTTGTGGGTGTTTGGAAACCCGCAATGATTGTGATACCAGTTGAAAATTTTAAAAGAATATTTTGCCATTTGCTACATGAAATTCTTCAAGCTGTCAAACTTGAGTTGAACCTTCAAAGAAACTGGTCATGAGCTCTTCGTCTGTAAAACTGGCTTCTTCAATCATGCTTTTCAGGAAAAATATGGTTCCTGTCAACCTGAGCTTGATGCTAATATACACACCTGGCTGGGTGTGTATTTCCTTCCAAAGACTCAGCTATTGGAATAGGTTTATGGAGCATTTTGAGAAAAGCATAAAAATGGGTAAATTACTGCATCTTTGTATTAAAAAAAAAAATGTGAGGGGCTAATGCCAGAACAGATAAGACTGTTAGATGACATAGTTGAGTAACAGAACATTTAGATATGAGTAGAACTGGTAGTGTGATGATATGGGGAGCTGTACTTTTCAAGAGTCTAAACTAATACTTCTAGACATAAGAAAATGCCAAACAAAATGCCACATTTGGCTTCCCTAGTCCTCTGACAATAACAGAAAGGACATTTTAATGGAGAATACATAATTAGCCCCTTTGCTCCTAATTTTACTGATATAAATTGTTATTATGCTATCTTATTTAAATGAGATGATTATTTTACTATTATCACTGCATAAATTTGACAAAATATGGGCCTAGTCACTTCCACATACTAACCCGGACTTCAGGTAGACTTCAGAACTATACCACTTAGTTTGTGTGGTCTTTCTGGCAACAGCAGGAGAGCAATACAAGCCAAATCAGTTCTTGATTGAGGAAGAGCAAAATAGCACTGTTTAGACATTCTGGTGCTACTACAGATTATAATTACAAATAAGGACTGCCCAAGACTTCAGGTCAGAAGTTGTGTGGCCCATGCAAATCAATGTTACTTTTTGAAACTCTATGGTGAATATTTCCAAAAGTAGGGAGACAAAACACAGAGTATAAGAAAAAAGCAAGATAAAATTGCCTGTTATTAATGCTTCAAAAATCATTTGGGTATATTCAAAAAAAAAGAACTGTGAGATAAACTTTCAACTTAAACCACAGTGCTGAAAACATCAGATAAAATAATGCTGAGCATGATATAAGGTTTGAGGTTCCTAGAAGAGGACTCACTTCATTAAAATGGAAAAAGCATTGGCCCTGCAGTCAGAACAAGTGTGTTCTACTGTGAGCTTTGCCTTTGGGTAGCTCAGCATGAAACTTTTGGAGCCCCAATGCTTTTTCCTTAATTGTGGTCAAATATATAGCCCCATCAATTTTTAGGACCCAATTCTTCCTCCTTAAAATAGGAAGTTGCGAGTGAGATGTTTAGTCTCAGTTATCTCTGAAATTTTACAAAACCTTTCTACTAATTCTAATGCATGTGCTTCTAAGAGCATTTTACATTTCCTTTACCTAAGAATTATTTAAAAAATGTTGGCATGAAGATTCTTAAGCAAGAGTTTGAGTCTCTACAGATAACTTTGGAGGTCTGCTATATTTTATTGGATTTATTGTGCTTTGTCATACCAAGAGCATAAACTCTCTGCCTCAAAAAAAAAAAAAGGGAAAATCTTTGATTTTATCCTCTAATCCCATTCAGCTGAAACTACAAAGACTGAAAAGCCCTGCATGTGTTATAAGAAGATGCTCTTATGACATTGCAGATTGTTTCAAAAGCTTTCTATGAAAGGAAAGTTTAAACAGAAATTATGAGAACATATATTCCCTTTTGGACTATAACTCAATAGATGGAATTCATTTTCTTTCAAAGCATTGCTATGTCACCCTTGGCAGGAAAGTCATTCAACCTCTTTGGGTCTCAGATGGATGCTTTGTGTGAAATTCGAATTACACCTAACCTGCCTGTAGGCAGGCATCTAAAATACGTGATCTCTTAAGGTGGATTTCAGCTCTAAGATCTATATTTCTGTGGTTTTAAGTTGGAAAATAATTTGATATACATTCCTATAAGACTCAGTCTTATAGAATTTTAAGGTTCTCCTCAGTGAACTATATTAGATAAATTCTCAGTGGCAGAAATGGAGCCACTAGATATTAGAAGCAAGTGTCTGTGTACATCTTGACCTACACAGTATTATTACTTGTAGACCTCCTAAGATTGCAGAATTCCTGTCATCTATCCATATAATTCATTTGGATCTGTGTCTCTCTTCCCAAAGTTTATTTTTCATGCCACCGAAAAGATCACTGACCCCAACCCAAGTAGATATTATACAAAAAAAAGTCCACTTACCTAAGAACTTCCTGAAATTGCTCTTTGATAAAACCTAAGAACTTCTTAGTCATAAAAATATCTAATTTGGGAGAAGCCAAAGTCACTTGGAGACTCTAATTTATCCTTAGGTGCCAGCTGCAATACACTCTAATGGGTGATAACACCTTGTAACATTAACATCTTTGGTTATAACATGCAGTGGACTGTCATGGGCTCGAAGTAGCTAGATGTGCATGAGCTTCAAGTTCGATACCTGATGACAAAGACTACTCATGGAAATGTAAAGGTGAGACAGTTAAAAGGAAAACAAAATGATAGAGACAAAAGTAAGTAAATTTCAGTAAACATGATTTATTAACTGAAAGCCTGTCACCTGCTAAGCCCTGTTCTAGACACTGAAGACAGAGCATTGGACAAAATTCTAGCAGAACATCACATGGGGACCCAGCCTGGGAAGACAGAGATTGCACCAAAGGAAGCTCAACTGTAGGGGAACAGAATATCAGGAATAGCACAGCCAAGGGACAGGAAGCAAAGACAGGCAAGAACTAAGAGCCAGATACCCAGAATCAGGGGGAAAGATGATGCAGTAGTCTAGAGAGCAGTCAATGATCACATTAACTGACAGGGCAGGGCTGGGTTTATTGCTGGCCCAGTTCCCATTGCTCTGTCTCTCTGATTCTTGAGAATCAAATCTTCACAAGGTGAGAGGCCAGGGCAGATTCTGACATTTAGACTATTTTAATACGTACAACGTTTTGGATAAGAGACAAAATTGGCTCATTAAGTACCAAATTCTGCACAATAACAATCCTGTACAGCAAAAAATTATCCTGCATAGTGCCTGTGTGTTTCAATTGAGTACATAACTACATAGGAGATAAGCTAGTTACTGACAAGTACTGAAGACAGTTGCTCAAAAAGGCATTAGAAGGTTAAGTAGAAAATTAGAAGTTGAAGGTCATAAAAATGTCATGGATCAACCAGGCATCAAATCAATATGAGTCACCAAGACCTAAAACTAAACATTATGCCCCTGAGGCTATAACCCTATACTTAGAACACACACACACACACACGCACACACAAACACCACAAAACATGCATGCATACAGAATCTAAGTATCAAAGAGAAGGGATCTATATCCTAGGAGGTGTGGAAGTGGGAAGGGAAGAGCTCAGATTGGTAAGTAATAAAAGCTATAATAACTAAGGGGTATAAGTACTTTATTGTCCTCTTGTGTGTTTGTAATTGCATTTGTGTTCCACCACCTCATAAATTTCCTCCATCTCAAGTAGCAACAACACTGACTCAATCCCAGTTTCTTATTCCAGCAAATTATTCTATCTTTACTTTTATCAGTATATTTAAAATGAATGTTCAAACTGCACCCCTCAGAATACCTAAAAGTCAAGGTTACTCATGATTTCCACTGTATCATAACAAAAGCTACCTAACATTGGTTAACATCCAGCCCATTCTAGATAACTTTTGTCTGACCATTTGCTAAATTAGAAGCCAAAAGTTAATTGTAAGTCATTCTCTACTCTTACCTTAAGTCCCTGTACAGAACAGTATCCTCCATCTGATGGCCTTAACTAAATAAATCCACCTTTGATTTTCATTAAATGCACTGAAATTAAACTCACCAAGTCCCAATAAACTTTTCAGATATTTCAAAACATAACTCCTCTTAATTTAATTTCTAAAATACTGAGGGAATACATTCCCCTCATCTTCTACAGCTGGGAATCTATAGATAACCAAGCCTATAATCTACTCTAATGATAATTCAGAAACAGAGAGAAAGACCTTAAATTCATAACATTGAACTTAATAATGGAAGGAAACTTGACATTCGGCCTTTCTGTAGTTTTAGACTCAGCTAATAATATGACAAATAATATGTAATTCCCACGTGCACAATTAACTCTTAAGCCTTTGGAAATGTGAGATGAGAAGGTTCTTTCCTACTTTCTATTTTGAGATATTTTAGAGTATTAATATTAATTATAAATGTCATCTGTTGTTTTATTTACTTCAGGCTCCTAGGAAATTGTAGAAAAATTCTGATAACCTAATGCCACACAAATTTAACCCTTGTGCTATCAATAGAGATTAAAGAACTCATTAGTCAACACTAACTCATTCAACATAATGATTTGAAGAAAGCAAGTCATTTTTTGAGTCAGGATGGGAGCAAAGAACAAATCGAAATGCACCATGTGCAGCAACATTTATGATCACAGTCTTCTTATTTCAGAGATATGATAAGAATACATTGAAATTTAAGACAACCAGAAGATTCATGTCTTTTTCTCACAAAAATCTACTGACAGGACTTATACTCCAAAGAGATACCTTGTGAAGGTCCATCAGCATTGCTGAGGAGGAACACCTCTTTTTAGCATGCATGGATAGCCTACACTGAACCCTCCTTTCTATGAATTCCTGTAGCAGTTATAACCCTAACTTCACTTGCATAAAGACTTAATGCACTCTCATAGTAGGGAAAATGATGACCAAGGGCAGAGGCATAGAAAGAAGAAATTGCTTTAACACCATAAGCTTTGCCAGTGGGAAGAAATGATGGAAACCTCTGCTGTGTATTCAATCCAATAGTCCATAGGTATATCCAGAAACAGGGAATCTACAGAACAATCTCAACAATGTTGCTCTCCTTAATGGCAGTACTCTGAGACTAGGAGGGGAAGGGCAGAAGTCATAGTCATTAGTGGCACCAAGCAAGTCATTCTTTTCATTTGAAATGTCAATAGGTCACTGCAGCTATAAGCTGTGAATCAGCCAGAATTACATTCTGTTTTGACTGCGTAAGGACCTCTATAGCAGTACAGTGAGACAGTTCAATTTACTTTTGTCAGCAAATAGTAGATAACTGACATAAAAGTGTTTCGGGGTCGCGAGAGCTCAAGATGGAGGTCTACTAATGGTATAGCTGCTTCAATTCTTCAGTTTGCATTGCCAGTGAATATTAGGAATTGTGAGGGAATCTCCCTTCTACCTTCCTCTTACCATGGGGAGTATCCTTAAAGGAAAAGTAAAAAGCAGATTGATCCATATGTTTTCAAAAGTCTTTCTGAGGTATATTCAGAGTTCAATTTTATGAACAATATAGTACATGTTGCCCAACCATCAACAGAATTTACACAAGAAACTGCTACTTGACTTACAGACTATGAAATGAATTCCTGTTTCTTTTTTTTTTTTTTGCGGTACGTGGGCCTCTCACCGTTGTGGCCTCTCCCGTTGCAGAGCACAGGCTCCGGACGCGCAGGCCCAGCAGCCATGGCTCACGGGCCCAGCCGCTCCGCCGCGGCACGTGGGATCCTCCCAGACCGGGTCACGAACCCGTGTCCCCTGCATCGGCAGGCGGACTCTCAACCACTGCGCCACCAGGGAAGCCCCCTGTTTCTTTTATAGGCATTCTGATCAGAATTCAAAGATTTTCTGAAACAAAGATCTTCATGAGGCCATAGGAAGCCCTCTTTTGATCCTTTTGGGTTCCAGTAACTATATGTAACAGCAAAGCAAATAATCTCAGTGAAGGATTTGACACTTGTTGAAGATCGTACAAATAATATCACACGACCACATGTGAGGAATATACGTAAAAAGCACCCTGCCCCTCTTTAGAAGAAAACAATTACTGAAAGCTACTAGTTCCAAATTACTCTTCAACAACTGAGTAAGGTGACAAAAGGTCACTTCCAGGCAGTGGTTAGAACAAATTTTGATCACTAACTTGCTTTATGGTGATGGTCCCCTATCCCCCACTAACAACTGGTGTTTTAAATTCTATTTATGCTTTACTGACATCACAAGCAAATTGAAAATGACTAAAGACAATGCATGAGTCTTCTCAGCAAGCAGTCTGAGAAGTAAATAGCAATAACTCCTGATTAGCATAACTTTTAGCCAGAGGTTATAAATAACGAGTAACAGATGTCTGATCTGGAGTCTTTATTACATTATCTTAAGTGAAATTCAGGTTTATTTTTAAACTATTCTTGGATCAGATATTGTAAGGTAAAAAAATGTGTTTTTATTAGTGGGAAAGAAATGTTTTTCTAGATGAACCAATTAGAAAAGATAGGGCTGAAAAATTAACAAGGGTATTTACCACATACTGAAGAAAGAGGGTTTTTATCTGAAAGATGCTGGAATACTGAAAAAGAACATCATGGATAAGAAGAAAAGAGATGTGAATTCTGTCCTGGATCTAACATGGCCTGGTTTGATGCAGAACAAGGCCAAGGAATAAAATGTATCACTGCCTCATCTATAGCATGGGAACGTTATGAGATCTCATACAGGTCAATAATTTGAAAGGGAAAGAATATAGTTAGGTAGAAGAGCAGCAAATGAAAAACAATGGAACCATATTAGTTTTACTGGTTTTCACATAGTCACAAAATGCAACAATATTTTTTGCATTCCTCATTTTTTCTCTTTACCTCTCTTTCCACCCACTACTTCCCACACCCGCTTGGCCTGGTAATTGGAACTTCCAGTTGAGTCAGTCCCATGGAAATGGAACATAAAAAACCAATACTAACCGTAGAAGGAAAAAAAAAATCTCTAAATATTTTAACTTGGATGTTAAATTTTCTCAGTTAATGAAAACTCACAAGTATAATTGCAAGATGAGGCAGTGAGCCAGTGAGTTATTAAGTACCTGATAAGTACATGGCATCGCCTCAAGCACTGTGGATTAATTTAAAAAATAAATAAAATCAGATATTTGGTCTTAAGGAGCATAGAATATGTTAGGGACACAAACTGGAGAATATAATGTAATATATAATATAATAAAGGATTAAATTCTAAGATTACATTTTAGAAAGTAAGAGAAAAAATATCCACTATTATGTATATTTTAGTAACTATGATACCTAATTTCTTGCATTAAAAACTAAATAGAAATAAAAGATTAGAACCATGGTAAGAAGCTCAGAAGGGAATGAGTGAAGTTGATTTTAAATCCCTTATATTGCACTGAAAGAAGGTAAAGATACTCGTAGACTTTGTTAAACATACACATTAAGATATCTAGAGAAATCACTAAAAGGATAGACATGGAAATTATAACTCCCAAAATAGGAGAGTTATAACTCATTTCAAAAGAAAACAGAAAAGAAGGAAAAGAAACAGAAAAATTAAAAATTGAAAATCCAAAGTAAGATTATAGATATGAATTTTAAAGTATTGGTAATTAAAACTAATGTAAATAAACTAAAATCTTTGGTTAAAAACCAGATTGGTAAAGTGAATTTTTTAAAAATACAACTATGAACTGTTTATAAGAGATTCAAAAGAGTGTAAGAACACTGAAAGGTTGAACGTTAAAGGCTAAAATTTATATGACAGATAAATTATAATCAAAATAATTATGGTATTAATAGCAGATAAAATAGACCTCCACCTAAATATTATTGTTAGAGATAAATGTAAATACTGCTAGAGATCTAATACTTTAAAAATTATTGCTAGAGATATTATAAATTATTGCTAGAGATATAATGAATGCATAATAGACATTAGATGCATAATAGTGATATGTAGAATAACTACATATTGATCAAAATTTCAATCCCCTAGAAAGACATAATTTTAAATTAGTATGTACCTTGTAATATAGGTTTAAAATATATAAAGCAGAAATTGCCAATGTACAAGGAGATTTTGAAAAATTTTTAAAGATAATTGGAGCTATTTATCCATCTCTCTTAACTGACTTATCAAGTAGATAAAAAAATCATTAAAGATACTGAATAACACAATTCATAAGCCACAAAAACTGGAGAATTTAATTCTTCTCAAACATACAAAGAATGTTAACAAAAATTTACTACATCAAGCCATAAAACAAGTCTTGCCAAATCTTAAAAACACTATAGTACAACGCATAATATATTTTCTGACTAAAAACAGAAGCAGTCAATAGCAAAAATAAAATAAAACACTCATGCATTTAGAAATGTTAAAATAGGCTTTTATATAACCTATTGGTCAAAGAAGAAAGAAGATATCAAAATAGAAATTAGAAAATACTTAGAGCTGAGCACTATCTTCTAATCTAAGGCATGCAGTTTTTCACATTTTAATATTTCTGAAATCAGAATGTATCTTATAATCAATGATGACTTTCAATTTTAGTTGACCAGATGTAATTGCATTAACTGCACATAATTGTTATTCCTGGTGACTTAAGAAAATTGCACCCTCCATATTTCATAGTTCATATTTAGAACCATTTGAGGAAGAAATACAAATCTTGTTTGTTGACCAAATATGATCCAGTGACATACTTCTGGTAAGATCAAAAAAGCACCAGCATCAAAACTCACAGAATAGCTGTGAGCATTCTGGAAGAAAATCCAAGGAAAAATAGTAAAGCACTCTTTAATAAAAGCTCTTGATAGCACAGAGGATGACATAATGTAGACAAAAATAAGAGTCCATGACTCAATCAATAAGTGATTCAGAAGAGTTGAATTCTGGCTGTGAAGAAGTTTATTAAATATCTTAACGAATTTAGTTTTATATATTTTTTCACATGTATGCACAAGAGCAATGTACGACACAATTATATGTTTTAAAACATTTAAAGAATCTTTAAACAAGTATAAAATAAAAATTAGAAATGATGAGAAGCTATTATGTTATCGTATTTTTTCTAAGTGTTATATAAAATAATGGTTATAATAGGTGATGAATTATGGTACTACATATGAAAATTGTATGATAAACCTAAGAGAAAGTAAGTACTGAATACTTACCATACAGAGATGAAAAGCTGAAAATAAATGAGCTCAGCAACCAAATGAAGAAATTTTTTAAAAAATAAAAAGAAATTTAATGAATGAAATAGCTAAGTGTAAAAACTAATGAAGATGAAAACAAAAAATCTGATGAAGACAGTAAACAAACCAAAAGTTGGTTCTTTGAAAAAAAGAATAAAAGTGCCTAAAATCATTGGTCAAGGAAAAAAACAGAAATAAATAAAAATATATTTAAAAATAAATATAAACGATGGTGCAGCAGACTTAAAACAACTTTGTGTCAGAGATGAAAACTGTATGCTAATAAATGTGAAAATGTATGTGGAATAAACAAATTTTCACAAAATGTAATTTAGCAAAACTTAACAGAGCAAAATGGCTCAAAAAAAGAGAAAACCTTTTCTTGATACTACAACTATTCTAAATGGTACTATAAGTATTGAAAAAAATGAATCAGAATTAATATGTTATCACAAAAAGTATCACCAGGTGTAGATGGTTTTTCAGGAATGTTAACAGATTAATTCAGTCTAACATTAACTCCTTCAGAATCTGGAAAAGTTAGGAAAAGTCTTATTCTTTTCTGAGGCTAGTTTACCTTGATACCAAATTAGACAAGCAGTATGTAAAAAAATATTACTGCCACTCTCACTTATGTATACAGATGAAAAATTCTCAATAAAATATCAGCCAAAAAACCTCAACAATCTATAAAAAAAGTTACACATCCACATATAATTATGCATAATGACCAAATAAGTCTACTCCAAAAATGCAAGATTGAGTCATCATTATAAACTGTATTGCTCGAATTCACTATGTTAACAGATTAAAAGAGAAAAAAAATGATCTCAATAAATATAGAAAAGGATTTGATAATATTTGACTATTTGTTACAAAATTATCAGCAGACTAGAGTAAACGGACCCTTCTGTAACATGACAAAGGGTATTTTTTAAAAAACCCTAGAGCAAACATCATAATTGATGGTAAAACAGAAAAGTATTTTTCTGAAATCTAGAACAAGGTAAGAACATTCGCTTTCATCACTGAACTAGAAATTCTAGCTAGTTCCAATAAGACGAGAAAATGAATTAAAGTGTTTGGATTGAAAGAAAAATCATGTTGTACCTCATAACATACAAATCACAAAAGAATGTTCAACAAATTTTTAGAAATGATCAAAGTTTGTCATTACACTTGGCTATAAGTTTAATAAAGAAACATTAAGGGCTTTCCTATTCAATATCTATAAATGGTTAGAAAACACAGTTTTTACGTATGCTATTATAATTTATTAGTTCAAGAAATATTCATTAAGTGGTCATTATGTGTCATGTACTAGCTCATGTACTGGGACTTCATAAGTTAAAAATAGGTAAATAAAAGACAAAAATTTCTGTCCTTGTGAAGCTCACAAATGAAGTAAATGAGTTAACATATAATACATAATATATTTATACATATGTTTTTAGAAATAAACTTAACAAGACATGTAAAACTTTTATGGAGAAAATTATAAACACATGGAAAGATAGACCATGCTTAGTATCATGAGATGCCAGTTGTCTACTAATTGACCTACAGTTTCAATGTAAGATCAAATTTATATCAACAGTTCGTAGGTATTCCTCTGTGTGTGTTTGTGTGTGTGTGTGTGTGTGTGTATGTATAAATGTATTTGGTGATTCCAAAACTTATATGGAAGACAAAAGTACCAAGAAAGGTCACAGCACTCTGAGAGGAGCAGCACCAGATTGGAAGATTTGCTGTACGTTATACTAACATTAATCATAAACCTCTAGTACTATGAGGCAACAAGTAAGTACTGGAGAGGCAGCACAGTATACAGAGCCATACGGCTTGTGCTGGAACGCTGGGTGTGCCACTTTCTGGATAGTGTGACCTTGGATAAGTTAACTCTTTGCACTTCAGTTGCTACATCTATAAATTGAGGATAATAAGAGTACCTTCCTTATAAAGATTATATGTTATCTTAGAACAGTGTTTGGCATGTGGTAAACACTATACAAATTTGATAATGTGGCTTATCACACTAAATTATATGGAAAGACAGATAACTCCCCAAAACGCCATATATCTATGAAAGCCTGATATATGAAAAAGGTAACACTATAGATGTGGGTGGGGGGGGATGAACAATTCAATAATGGTGGTAGAATCACTGACTATCCACATGTAGGAAAGTGAAAAGAAATCCCTACCTCATTTCCTAATAAAAATAACTTCTAGATCTGTCTAAAATTTAAGCAAAAGTGGAAAAAAATTTTAAATATGCAGAAGGAAACATAGGAGAATATTTCTATGACCTCAAACAAGGTGACAAAAGCACAAACCATGAAAGATTGACTTCACCACATTAAATGAAGATCTATTCATAAGAAGATGCCAGAATGAAAATGAAAAGATATGTGACATACTGTGAGAAGATCCTGCAATACATATGCAGGTAACCAATAAAGGATATATTCAGAATATGGAAAGAAATCTAATGAATCAATTAAAAAGAAAGTTCAATGAAAATGAACAGAAGGCTTGAAAAGGTCCATTATAGTAGGAGACATATGAAATGATTCTCATCTTTTAAAAAATTCTTATTAATAATCAGAGAAATGTAACCTGAAAACGTAGTTATCACATTCCCAGCGATCTGGTGGTAACGGAATAAAATTTCACATCATCTTGTAAAACTGACCAAGTGCACGGCAATTCCACTCCCAGGTGTATATATACTTAGTGCGCATGTGCACTGAGAGATGTGAACAAAAATGTTTATAGAAGCACTGTTTGTACAAAGCATAGAACTAGAGATAATCATGATATCTACCTCACATTGGACTGGTTAAAAAAGAATTGCAGCAGTCATACAATGGAACACTTCAGCTGTGGGAGAAAAATGAACTACAGTCTCACATATCACGATGATGAATCTAAAACACATAATGTTGAGGCAAATAAGCAAGTCACATATAGTACAGGAATCCATTTATACTAAATGCAAAAACAGGCAAAACTAAACAATATATTGTGTGTGGACACATTCCTTGCTATGGAAACAAAACCAGGATAGTGGTCTCTAAGGCAGAGGGAAGGGTGTTGCATTATGAAGGGCCATGATGACACCTAAACCACTGGTAGAGTTTTTCTTTTTTTCCTTTAAGCTGCATGGTAAGTACATTTTACTGCTTTGATACTGTATATATATTTGATAAACACTCTTTATATATATATCACACAACAAAAATTATTTTAACAAATAAAAAGTACTTATAGTTCCTGCCCTCATCCAACTGCATACTTTTTTAAATATATGTAAACAGATGTTTATTTTATAATCCATATACAATTTTTTAATTTTATTGTGGTAAGAACATTTAACATGAGCTCTACCCTCAACAGATTTTTAAGTGTACAACACATTATTGTCATCCGTAGGCACAATGTTGTACAGCAGATCTATAGAACTTACTCATTTTGCATAACTGAATCTTGCTAACCAATGGGTATAAGGTTTCATACCCATTTTTTACTTGCATATTTATCTCCCCACTCTTGGAAACTATGACATAATTCCCTCTCTAAGACCAGCATAGGTTGGGTCTGACAGAAGCAGTAAGGTTTATTTCTTAAGAGTTGGAGAAATCTGGCTTAAATCTTAGCTCTGCCACCAGTAGTCAGTGATAAGACTTTAGACAAATCACTTAATTTTTCTTTGCTATAATTTTTTCATCTGAAAAAATGTGGGTAATAATATTTATTTCATAAGACTGTTATAAATACATTGATGAAAATTATGTGATTTTTCATAAATTATCAAAATTAAAAAATGTCAGGCCCATCATTAGGGCATAATAAATAGTTGTGGATAAGAGCAGAATACTGTAGTCCTCCAATTAATGTTTTCCCAATGAAACAGTAGACCTCCCTTCTTCCTCTCCCTCTACTCTGTGTTCCTGTCAAAAGATGGAGTCCTCAAACCACCACCACCACCACCACACACACACGCACACATGCATCCATGCACACACATAAGCACACACACATACCCCTGTTCTACCAAATTTCAATCCATTCCTGGTTCCCATTTGGCTAAAAATCTCAAGATGAGAACATATCAAGTGTTTATTAAGGAAATTAGGTTCCTCCCAGACGGGGAAGGAATGGGACCCAACTCAGAGTCTCTCCCTTTATAAATGAGGAGCGACCTCTCTTCTGAGATTAAAGGGAAAGATGGGCTAGAAATGCAGACAGTTAAAATGAATGTAACAATAGTCTTGGTGTCATCAATCTTATTACTTTGTATCTCTGGACCTCAGTTTCATTGACAAGTTTGGTCAGACAACATGTATGGTCCTCTTCAGTTCTCTCTACTAGCCCATGAAGAACACTGAGTCACTGTGAGCTCAGAAAAAGTCATCTAGAAGTGACAGGAAATGTGCCAGGGTTTCAGTGATAAATAAATAAAAGATTGTTTCACAACAACAAATATGAAACTAGACTGCATCATTCATATGGCCCGAGGAAGTAGCTAGAAAAGTAATGAATGGATGGATGGATGGATGATTGGCCCCATTCCTAAGGCTATCAAGTTATATAAAATGTATGATTACTAATGTTATTATAATACTTGAACACTAAAAAGTTGATCGGATACCATACATCAAAAAGTTTATCATGGGCTTCCCTGGTGGCGCAGTGGTTGCGAGTCCGCCTGCCAATGCAGGGGACACGGGTTCGTGCCCCGGTCCGGGAAGATCCTACATGCCATGGAGCGGCTAGGCCCATGAGCCATGGCCGCTGAGCCTGCGCGTCTGGAGCCTGTGCTCCGCAACGGGAGAGGCCACAGCAGTGAGAGGCCCGCGTACCGCAAAAAAAAAAAAAAAAAAAGTTTATCATATTGTAAATCGTATTTGTTTACTTTTCAGAAAATATTGTGAGGCAACCATAGTCTTTTTTCTTGAATGAAAAATATTCTTACATCAGTTTCTTAATGAATTGTAACATTTATGTGCAATTAAGAGAGTACGGTTTTCCAATATGTCAAAAATAGTGGCATTCCTATAAAAATACTCTAAGAATACCCTGCTGAATTTGTTACAAATGCAACCTCCTCAGAAATGCACATCGTCTTCATTAATAATGCAAGTAAGTTGAAAAGTAATTGTTTCCACATTGGCATATAAATAATTTTAGTCTAAGCAACCTTTCTACACATCAAGAATCAGATTACCAGAATATTTTCTTTCAATCACTACCCATGTTTTTCCTTCATTGGCATGAATCTGTTATTTCACACAAGTGAAGGGTCTCCACCACACTGAATTCAGTCACGCTATCTCACTTTTATGTTATTATTACAGAAGTAAAAGCAGAGGAAACCTAGTTAGCAGCCGCCTAGTTCATTATATTGGAGAGTGTGTGATGTTTGATTTCTCCATTCCAACCACAGAGATCCTCTCATTTTCAGCAAAATCCCACCCACACACTAACCCACCCAGGCCCCCCATGGTCCTCAATGGTTTCCTCATAAACAATACCTTCTCTGATCTGGAGAAGCTGCCTTGGGTCACCTCACACACAGGCACATAAACACACATACACACTCCACAGAAATTAAGCCCTCATCAAAGGTAGAAAAACAGTTTTCTTTTAGACATATTTATCATTTCTCACAGACATATCATCTCGATCATTATAATCATAATAATCATCTTAATTTGAGGCTTGAGTGGCTGCTAGTGATCATCTCTAGCCCAGACTTTGACAAAAGTTTTAAATTCCAACTCAGGATGTACTTCTCAATTCACTGCCTCTCACCACAAGCCAAATTGAGGCCTTACATCTGAAATTTGATTATGTCTGACTTCCACAAACCCTTCCACCGGTAATAATTATTACTTCATGGGTTCAAGTTTTGCTTTTCAGATAAAAGGCAGTTCAAAAGGAAATGGAAGTAACTTAGATTATAATGTAAAGGACATTCGTTTATAAAATTCAAAATTTACCCACCACTGACCTAGATGCACTTCTGAGTACCAGTTTATTTCTTTATGGGATCGAATCCATACTAGACTAAGAAAAGAAAATATCTCCTTCTAATGAAGTCCAAATAAGTAACCACAACTTCCCTTTTAATCTCCAAATCTCAAAACCTCACCAGTTCATCAGATCCTTTGGATTAAGCCTCTTTTCTTTTGTTTTAGCTTCAAATGAAAGGGAAAACACTTGGTAACCTTTGCATTATAACCCTAAATCAAAAATTATTAATGAATATGGAAAATAATGAGTCACAGAGAAAAGGCTGTAGGAGGTGAGAATCATACATGTCCGCCCTGAAAGCCACCATCATTCTGGACTTGATTTCATAGTGACTACAAGATGAAAGTTTGTATTCTTTCCATCTTATTTTTCCCTTCCTTGCTAAGATCTCTTTCCCTCTGTTCTCCTTTACTTTAGGAGAAAACAAAATGACAGATGTAAGATACAAGTCCTGGACTTCCCCAACAAAGAGGTAGCCATGAAATCATGAAGTCGCCAAAAGTTAGAAAATTAATCTAAATGTGTTCAATTGCTGTGAAAATCACTACTACCTTTCCTGCTCTCCAGTAAATGAACCAACTTTTGGTTCCGTGAAACAACTGTTAGTGGAGGGGAGTGAAAAACCAGGCTTCCAGGGTGACCCAACAATGTCTAGTTCTCCCATGGTTTTGATCACTCTCAGTTGCTATATCAGAAGGACCCACTGAGTGCTTTTAAAGAGGCTTTCAATTGCACGATGAAAGAGAAACACGTTCAGCTACAGTGGCTGAAATTGGGTCGAGCAGAGGCTGAAACAAGGCCCACTTCATATCCATCTGCCACCCACCCAGAACGTGACAGTATTACCTCCTACCCACCACTCTGCCTCTCCCATATATTTGGGAAGCTGCCTTCCTTGCTCAAAAGGTAATACACATACCATAAAACTTTTTAAGTGAAAACTCCTTTCATGGGCAATGACCACATTTTTACTCATCCTCATAGTCTAGGGGTTTTTTTTTGAAGTATTTTAGTATCTAGACTACATTCACTCATTCATTGTCACATTCATTTATTGAGAGTCTAATAGGTGTCAGACACTAGGCTTCGGTTAGAAAATAGTGAGCCAGAACTTGTGAGTGCCTATGTTCAGAGGCACTTACAGTCTATCTACTGGGGAAGATTAAATTAAAAATCACAAATATGGCCTTTGTATGTGGATGTGTGTCACAAACAGACAGCTACACATACTTGGTGCTGTGAATTTATCAAAGGCTGAGCTGACCTAGTCTGGAGGTCAGAGAAGACTTCTCTAATGAAACAGTGATTGAGCTGAGGGGTAGAGGAAACACAGAAGCTCATTCTGTAACAAAACCACTTTCCTCTCTTTTACACAAATCTATAATTCAGTTGGGTCAACACTGTTCACAGTTTCCATTAAGAATGAGAATAATCCATCTTCCCTTTAAAAAAAAAAAAGATTGGATACTGAAAATATAAAACCCATTCATCTCTCTGTTAAACAACAAACAGAACTCAGCTGGGCTTTTATCCTTTGCTTTGCAATTGAAATTGTTAAATTATAAAGAAAAAATGAATAGACCACCTTTCACATGTAAAAGTCATGTTGCTCACCCACCACAAGTAGGATACAAATTAGCTTGTTTTCGTTTTCATTTAATAACAAAACCTTTTTTTTCTTGTCTCTGGTGACATCCATATTCTTTCTCATTCCACTTTTGCCATGAAATTACACATGCATAAAAATACTTTACTGGATTGAAGGAGGGGATCCAAATCCAACCCACTTCAAAGCATTCTCAAACACCTTGCCTAAAGTGTCTCAAAAACAAAAGTTGTATCCTTCACTGAAAAATTTACAACACCTTCTCAATTCTTCCTGTATTTTTTGTTAAGATATAGCTTGCATCTTCAAGCCCCAATGTGTTTTCTTAACCTTACAACCTGAACCCCTTCGTGCTATTTTGACTATAATTTTACACATGTAGGAAGCCTCTCGTGGCCTTTTTTAAATGGACAGAGTTATTTTAATTCTTTATTTAGCTCTGTTGCCCTGGTTTTTGTTAGCACAACTTATTCAGCATATCAGTTTGGATGCAGACTCAGAAAAACTGGACAGTAAATCAGATCCAGTGACAAAGATCCTGTTTCTCAACTGTATGGAAACATAAAATATGGCCCGTCATACCTGGAGTGTTTCAGGAGTAATTACAGGGAAGCAACATAGATCTTGTCCATTACTCCCCCTTGTTTATGAGGCCTGTCACTCTATCAGAGACGAAAATGAAATAAGTCTGCCGTGATTTGTCTTCACAGTGCCACAATGACTATTTCATAGTTTCATCATGCATTTGTATTCTCTCCTACATGATGGTCTCATTGACAGTTTCATGCAAGTCTTGAAGAAAAGGGCAACTGCCAAGGTTAATAAATAACAAGGGGCCTACAATCCAAGGAGATCAGTAACTGGGACAAGAAACAAAGTAGCTGCAACCCAGGAATGCCTGCAGAATCAGGAAACTGAAAGTTGATACCTAGACAAGGAGTTTGAGTAACAAGTATTAGAAATTAAAAGAAAGTAGGATCTCAATACTAAGTCACATCTTTTTGTCATTCTCTGTTTATTCATGTTTTCTGTAAAGCAGGAAGCAGTTCTCAAACTCAAGTTGCCGGCTGCAGTGGCAAGTGACAAGCCCAAAGCAGAGCAGCATCTGAACCTTACTCTGGACACCTGCCCTATGTAACAGCATCATAAATAACTCAGCGATCAACTGATAGTCAACGCCCTCCTACTGCTGGATCCACATGATGGCATTATGCAAAGACAGGGTCATCTACCACAACGCTCTCTTCAAAATATTGGGGGTACATTCCCAGACATCCCACGGGAATCCTCGATCAATATGTCACCAAAGACCTTATTTATTTTAGTTATTTTTAAAATAAATTTCACTAGCATATTTTTTCCACCACTTTTATTTGGGGTTTTTTTGGGGTCACACCGCATGGCATGTGGGATCTTAGTTCCCCGACCAGGGATCAAACCTGTGCCCCCTGCAGTGGAAGCACAGAGTCTTAACCAGTGGACCACCAGGGAAGTCCCCTAAAGACCTTATTTAAATGATTTTCAAACATAATTATGTATACAAACTAAACAAACTCTTGGGGATTAATATAGTCCACATGTCTACAACTTAGTTTGATTAAAAGTATCATATTTCATTTTATTTGACCAGAAAAGAAATCAATATTTATTAAGCAACAAACATGTAGTAATACAAGCCTATTTGTCATTCTTCAACTCATTTCATCTTTACAAGACTGCTATGATGTCCATTTTACAGGTTAGGAAAGTGAAGCTCAATGAGGTTGACTATTTTGTTAGCAGTCAGGGGAGCAGAGATGAGCAGACATGTGACAGACAAGTCTGACTTCCAAACACCAGCCTGCCTCCTGTTCACACAAAAAGTGCCCCCTGAGTTGTTGGTCAAGATGGCAGCCTTAGAATATGTATTGGTCCCTCCTTCCTATCCCAAATTTCTATTACAAAATAGCTTTTGAAACTTAGATGAGGAACGTTCAGCAAACCTCACATTCAGGAAAACTATTGAGAATCCCTGCAAGATGAGAAACAGCATCTAAACAAAGAAAGAAAACAAAACTGCAACATCCAGAGGAATGGACTGAAACTTAACAGCTGTAAATAAGGAGTGAATGTTAATACTAACAACAAAACTACAAAAGGATGAAACAAATTCTAGATAATGTCAACATAATAGTTGACAGGAGATAGGGAAGGAGAGGAGAAAATTAAAAGAATGCTACAGGTCTTTTTTTGGACAAGGTGGAGTAGTGTATAATTAATTCTGAGCCCTGTTAAATATATATATATGTATATATATATAAAAACATATATATAACATATATGTTTTACTATATGTTAAAAATAAATATATGTTTAGCAGGGCTCTGAATTGATTATATGTTATATATCAATATACATATTTTTATATAAATCAAATATGCATGTTTGAAATATATAATTATATGTAAATCAAACAGATATATTTGAAATATATGTCAAAATATAAAATTTTACATTTTAAATATATGTAGTTTATTGTTTTTATATTATATATTGTTACATGTCAATGTACTTCAATAAATTTACTTTAAAAAGAGGCCATCTATGTACATTAAAACTTTAGAATGCCAACAAGAGAAACTTTCAAATAATTAAAGGGACTATAAATTTTAAAAACAACTACAACAAACACAAGACAGTCAATTCAGCAAAAGTCTGGAAAGAATGTGAGGAAAGAGTGAAAAACATGAGAAACATAAAATAATTCCAATTTGGCAAAATTCAAATTAAACATAACTATGTTAAACATAATTTTTAAAGCACAAGTTTTCATCAGTACTGTTGAAAAGAAATATATCTAAAGCAAAATTTCACACAAATGTAGAAATTAGGGGAAAAAGATATACCCCGAAAAAGTTAATTAAAATAAAAGTTTTGCAATGGAGAAAAAGAACAGGAGGAGGAAAAGGGGAGGGGGAGGGGAAGCAGCAATATGAAAAGCAAGAAGAACAAGAACCAAAAGGAATATTTAATATTGATAAAAGCAACAATCAACCAAGAAAACATTGATGAAGCAAGCAACATAATTTTTAAGAAAAATGTAATAAAAATGCAAGGGGGGGGGACCTTGAAGATGGCGGAAGAGTATGACGCGGAGATCGCCTTCCTCCCCACGGATACACCAGAAATACATCTACACGTGGAACAACTCCTACAGAACACCTACTGAAGGCTGGCAGAAGACCTCAGACCTCCCCAAAGGCAAGAAACTCCCCACGTACCTGGGTAGGGCAAAAGAAAACAAGAAAAAACAGAGACAAAAGAATAAGGACGGCACCTGCACCAGTGGGAGGGAGCTGTGAAGGAGGAAAGTTTCCACACACTAGGAAGCCCCTTCGCGGGCGGAGACTGCGGGAGGCGGAGGGGGGAACTTCGGGACCGCGGAGGAGTGCACAGCGACGGGTGCGGAGGGCAAAGCGGGGAGATTCCCGCACAGAGGATCGGTGCCGACCGGCACTCACCAGCCCGAGAGGCTTGTCTGCTCACCCGCCGGGGCGGGCGGGGCTGCGAGCTGAGGCTCAGGTTTCGGTTTTGGACGGAGCGCAGGAAGAGGACTGGGGTTGGCCGCTTGAACATAGCCTGAAGGAGTTAGTGCACCACGGCTAGCCGGGAGGGAGTCCGGGGAAAAGTCTGCACCTGCCGAAGAGGCAAGAGACTTTTTCTTCCCTCTTTGTTTCCTGGTGCGCGAGGAGAGGGGTTTAAGAGCGCTGCTTAAAGGAACTCCAGAGATGGGCGCGAGCCGCGGCTAAAAGCGCGAACCCCAGAGACGGGCGCGAGCCGCGGCTATAAGCGCGGACCCCAGAGACGGGCGGGAGACGCTAAGGCTGCTGCTGCCGCCACCAAGGGGCCTGTGTGCGAGCACAGGTCACTCTCCACACCCCTCTTCCGCGGGGCCTGTGCAGCCCGCCACTGCCAGGTTCCCGGGATCCAGGGACAACTTCCCCGGGAAAACGCTCGGCGGGCCTCAGGCTGGAGCAACGTCACGCCGGCCTCTGCCGCAACGTCACGCCGCCTCTGACGCCGCAGGCCCGCCCCGCACGCAGTGCCCCCCCGCCCCCGGCCTGAGTGAGCCGGAGCCCCCGAATCAGCGGCTTCTTTAACCCCGTCCTGTCTGAGCAAAAAACAGACGCCCTCCAGCGACCTACATGCAGAGGCAGGGCCAAATCCAAAGCTGAGCTCCTGTGAGCTGTGAGAACAAAGAAGAGAAAGGGAAATCTCTCCCAACAGCCTCAGAAGCAGCGGATTAAAGCTCCACAATCAACTTGATATACCCTGCATCTGTGGAATACCTGAATAGACAAGGAATGATCCCAAATTGAAGAGGTGGAATTTAGGAGCGAGATCTATGATTTTTTTCCCTTTTCCTCTTTTTGTGAATGTGTACGTGTATGCTTCTGTGTGAGATCTTGTCTGTATAGTCTTGCTTCCACCATTTGTCCTAGGGCTCTATCCGTCCATGGTTTTTTTTAAAAAATTTTTTCTTAACAATTAATTGTAATAACTTTATTATACTTTACCTTCGTTCTTTCGTTCTTTCTTTGCTTCCTTCCTTCCCTCCTTTAGACAACGAATCACCCCAAATTGAGGAGGTGGTCTCTGAGAGCAAGATTTATGATTTTTCCCCCTTTACCTCTTTTTGTGAGGGTGTATGTGTATGGTTCTGTGTAAGATTTTCTCTGTATAGATTTGCTTCCAACATTTGTCCTAAGGTTCTATCCGTCCTTTTTTTTTTCTAAATATTTTTTAATTCAATAACTATATTATACTTTATTTTATTTTTACTGTATCTTCTTTCTTTCTGTCTTTTTTCCTTCTTTCCTTCCTCCCTCCCTCCCTCCCTCCTTTCTTTCCTTCTTTGATTCTTTCTTCCTTCCTTCCTTTCCTCCTTTCCTTCTTTCTTTCCTCATACCTCTACTAATTCTCTCTACTTTTTCTCCCTTTTATTCTGAGCTGTGTGGATGAAAGGCTCTTGATGCTCCAGCCAAGAGTCAGGGCTCTGCCTCTGAGGTAGGAGAGCCAACTTCAGGACACTGGTCAACAAGAGACCTCCCAGCTCCACATAATATTAAACGGCGGAAATCTCCCAGAGACCTCCATCTTAACACCAGCACCCAGCTTCACTCAACGACCAGCAAGCCACACTGCTGGACAATCTATGCCAAACAACTAGCAAACAGGAACACAACCCCACCCATTAGCAGAGAGGCTGCCTAAAATCATAATAAGGCCACAGACACCCCAAAACACACCACCAGAGGTGAACCTGCCCACTAGAGAGACAAGATCCAGCCTCATCCACCACAACACAGGCACTAGTCCCCTCCACCAGGAAGCCTACACAACCCACTGAAACAACCTTAGCCACTGGAGACAGACATCAAAAACAACGGGAACTACGAACGTGCAGCCTGCAAAAAGGAGACCCCAAACACAGTAAGATAAGCAAAATGAGAAGACAGAAAAACACACAGCAGATGAAGGAGCAAGATAAAAATGCACCAGACCTAACAAATGAAGAGGAAATAGGCAGTCTACCTGAAAAAGAATTCGGAATAATGACAGTAAGGATGATCCGAAATCTTGGAAATAGAATGGACAAAATGCAAGAATCAGTTAACAAGGACCTAGAAGAAATAAGGATGAAACAAGCAACGATGAACAACGCAATAAATGAAATTAAAAGTACTCTAGATGGGATCAATAGCAGAATAACTGAGGCAAAAGAACAGATAAGTGACCTGGAAGATAAAATAGTGGAAATAACTACTGCAGAGCAGAATAAAGAAAAAAGAATGAAAAGAACTGAGGGCAGTCTCAGAGACCTCTGGGACAACATTAAACGCACCAACATTCGAATTATAGGGGTTCCAGAAGAAGAAGAGAAAAAGAAAGGGACTGAGAAAATATTTGAAGAGATTATAGTTGAAAACTTCCCTAATATGGGAAAGGAAATAGTTAATCAAGTCCAGGAAGCACAGAGAGTCCCATACAGGATAAATACAAGGAGAAATACGCCAAGACACATATTAATCAAACTGTCAAAAATTAAATACAAAGAAAGCATATTAAAAGCAGCAAGGGAAAAACAACAAATAACACACAAGGGAATCCCCATAAGGTTAACAGCTGATCTCTCAGCAGAAACCCTACAAGCCAGAAGGGAGTGGTAGGACATACTGAAAGTGATGAAGGAGAAAAACCTGCAACCAAGACTACTCTACCCACCAAGGATTTCATTCAGATTTGATGGAGAAATTAAAACCTTTACAGACAAGCAAAAGCTGAGAGAGTTCAGCACCACCAAACCAACTTTAAAACAAATGCTAAAGGAACTTCTCTAGACAAGAAACACAAGAGAAGGAAAAGACCTATAATAACGAACCCAAAACAATTTAGAAAATGGGAATAGGAACATACATATCGATAATTACCTTAAATGTAAATGGACTAAATGCTCCCACCAAAAGACACAGATTGGCTGAATGGATACAAAAACAAAACCCTTATATATGCTGTCTACAAGAGACCCACTTCAGTCCTAGGGACACATACAGACTGAAAGTGAGGGGATGGAAAAAGATATTCCATGCAAATGGAAATCAAAAGAAAGCTGAAGCAGCAATTCTCATATCAGACAAAATAGACTTTAAAATAAGGACTATTAAAGGAGACAAAGAAGGACACTACATAATGATCAAGGGATCGATCCAAGAAGAAGATATAACAATTGTAAATATTTATGCACCCAACGTAGGAACACCTCAATACATAAGGCAAATACTAACAGTCATAAAGGGGAGATCGACAGTAACACATTCATAGTAGGGGAATTTAACACCCCACTTTCACCCATGGACAGATCATCCAAAATGAAAATAAATAAGGAAACACAAGCTTTAAATGATACATTAAACAAGATGGACTTAATTGATATTTATAGGACACTCCATCCGAAAACAACAGAATACACATTTTTCTCAAGTGCTCATGGAACATTCTCCAGGATAGATCATATCTAGGGTCACAAATCAAGCCTTGGTAAATTTAAGAAAATTGAAATCATATCAAGTATCTTTTCTGACCACAACGCCATGAGACTAGATATCAATTACAGGAAAAGATCTGTAAAAAATACAAACACATGGAGGCTAAACAATACACTACTTAATAATGAAGTGATCACTGAAGAAATCAAAGAGGAAATAAAAAAATACCTAGAAACAAATGACAATGGAGACACAACGACCCAAAACCTATGGGATGCAGCAAAAGCAGTTCTAAGGGGGAAGTTTATAGCAATACAAGCCCACCTTAAGAAGCAGGAAACATCTCGAATAAACAACCTAACCTTGCACCTCAAGCAATGAGAGAAAGAAGAACAAAAAAACCCCAAAGCTAGCAGAAGGAAAGAACTCATAAAAATCAAATCAGAAATAAATGAAAAAGAAATGAAGGAAACGATAGCAAAGATCAATAAAACTAAAAGCTGGTTCTTTGAGAAGATAAACAGAATAGATAAACCACTAGCCAGGCTCATCAAGAAAAAAAGGGAGAAGACTCAAATCAATAGAATTAGAAATGAAAAAGGAGAAGTAACAACTGACACTGCAGAAATAAAAAAAACATGAGAGATTACTACAAGCAACTCTATGCCAATAAAATGGACAATCGGGAAGAAATGGACAAATTCTTAGAAATGCACAACCTGCCAAGACTGAATCAGGAAGAAATAGAAAATATGAACAGACCAATCACAAGCACTGAAATTGAAACTGTGATTAAAAATCTTCCAAGAAACAAAAGCCCAGGACCAGATGGCTTCACAGTGAATTCTATCAAATGTATAGAGAAGAGCTAACACCTATCCTTCTCAAACTCTTCCAAAATATAGCAGAGGGAGGAACACTCCCAAATTCCTTCTACGAGGCCACCATCACCTTGATACCAAGACCAGACAAGGATGTCACAAAGAAAGAAAACTACAGGACAATATCACTGATGAACATAGATGCAAAAATCCTCAACAAAATACTAGCAAACAGAATCCAACAGCACATTAAAATGATCATACACCATGATCAAGTGGGGTTTATTCCAGGAATGCAAGGATTCTTCAATATACGCAAATCTATCAATGTGATAAACCATATTAACAAATTGAAGGAGAAAAACCATATGATCATCTCCATAGATGCAGAGAAAGCTTTCGACAAAATTCAACACCCATTTATGATAAAAACCCTGCAGAAAGTAGGCATAGAGGGAACTTTCCTCAACATAATAAAGGCCATATATGACAA
>NW_021703778.1:136104129-136167828 GCF_005190385.1 Monodon monoceros
TACCATGTTCTTGGATGGGAAGAATCAACATTGTGAAAATGACTCTATTACCCAAAGCAATCTACAGATTCAATGCAATCCCTATCAAACTACCACTGGCATTTTTCACAGAACTAGAACAAAAAATTTCACAATTTGTATGGAAACACAAAAGACCCCGAATATCCAAAGCAATCTTGAGAACAAAATATGGAGCTGGAGGAATCAGGCTCCCTGACTTCAGACTATACTACAAAGCTACAGTAATCAAGACATATAGTACTGGCACAACAACAGAAAGATAGATCAATGGAACAGGATAGAAGGCCCAGAGATAAACCCAGGCACATATGGTCACCTTATCTTTGATAAAGGAGGCAGGAATGTACAGTGGAGAAAGGACAGCCTCTTCAATAAGTAGTGCTGGGAAAACTGGACAGGTACATGTAAAAGTATGAGATTAGAACACTCCCTAACACCATACACAACAATAAGCTCAAAATGGATTAAAGACCTCAATGTAAGGCCAGACAGTATCAAACTCTTAGAGGAAAACATAGGCAGAACACTCTATGACATAAATCACAGCAAGATCCTTTTTGACCCACCTCCTAGAGAAATGGAAATAAAAACGAAAATAAACAAATGGGACCTTATGAAACTTAAAACCTTTTGCACAGCAAAGGAAACCATAAACAAGACCAAAAGACAATCCTCAGAATGGGAGAAAATATTTGCAAATGAAGCAACTGACAAAGGATTAATCTCCAAAATTTATAAGCAGCTCATGAAGCTCAATAACAAAAAAACAAACAACCCAATCCAAAAATGGGCAGAAGACCTAAATAGACATTTGTCCAAAGAAGATATACAGAATGCCAACAAACACATGAAAGAATGCTCAACATCATTAATCATTAGAGAAATGCAAATCAAACTACAATGAGATATCATCTCGCACTGGTCAGAATGGCCATCACCAAAAAATCTAGAAACAATAAATGCTGGAGAGGGTGTGGAGTAAAAGGAACCCTCTTGCCCTGTCGGTGGGAATGTAAATTGATACAGCCACTATGGAGAACAGTATGGAGGTTCCTTAAAAAACTACAAATAGAACTACCATACGACCCAGCAACCCCACTACTGGGCATATACCCTGAGAAAACCATAATTCAAAAAGAGTCATGTACCAAAATGTTCATTGAAGCTCTATTTACAATAGCCAGGTCATGGAAGCAACCTAAGTGTCCATCATCGGATGAATGGATAAAGAAGATGTGGCACATATATACAATGGAATATTACTCAGCCATAAAAAGAAATGAAATTAAGTTATTTTTAGTGAGGTGGGTGGACCTAGAGTCTGTCATACAGAGTGAAGTAAGTCAGAAAGAGAAAGACAAATACCGTATGCTAACACATATATATTAAATCTAAGGAAAAAAAAATGTCATGAAGAACCTAGGGATGAGATGGGAATAAAGAGACAGACCTACTAGAGAATGGACTTGAGGATATGGGGAGGTGGAAGGGTAAGCTGTGACAAAGTGAGACAGTAGCATAGACATATATACACTACCAAACATAAAATAGATAGCTAGTGGGAAGCAGCCGCATAGCACAGGGAGATCAGCTTGGTGCTTTGTGACCACCTAGAGGGGTGGTATAGGGAGGGTGGGAGGGTGGGAGACGCAAGAGGGAAGAGATATGGGAACATATGTATATGTATAATTGATTCACTTTGCTATAAAGCAGAAACTAACACACCATTGTAAAGCAATTACACTCCAATAGCGATGTTAAAAAAAAAGTATAATCTAGAATAGTGAGACAAGTTACAAATAAATATTAGAAATAAAAAAGGGAATAAAGCCTGGAAAAGAATCTCAAAGTTATATGATAATATTATAAACTTGTCAATAACCTGAAATCAAATTAAAATGAAAAGTTTTCTGAGGAAAAATTACCCAAATTTTCTCATGAAGAAATTAAAAACCTAAATCCATCAATAAATACAGAAGAAATTGAAACAGTAATCAATATGATGTACCTCCTATCTCTGTAACACCCAATTCCTCTGGACAGAAAAGAGTTACTGTAACAAGTCTGTGACTGCAATCCTTAGAAAGGTCAGTTTGCAAGGTTTGCCCTTGGCTGCCATCTGGGAACTTGATTGGTAAACAGTTCCCTACACTGACATAAAACTTTATATGCGTGGTTCACTGTGCCTACACTGTTTGTGTAAATAGTACGGTTTATGCTAAACACCTGCTTCCTTTCTGGCTGTCTGGAATTTGGATGTATGCTATACACAGGGGCTTATGTAACCAGCCACCAAGAAAATCCCTGGGCACTGAGTCTCTAATGAGCTTCCCTGTAGACCACACTTCACAGATATTCATCTTGTTGCTGGTGGAATAAGTGTAGCCTGTGTGACTCCACTGATAGAGGACTCTTGGAAGCTTGCACCTGGGTTCCTCCAAACTACCCCATGCCCTGTGCCTTTGTTCCTTTTTTATTTTTATTGGAGTACAGTTGATTTACAATATTGCATTAATTTCTGCTATACAGCGTAGTGAATCTGTTATACATATACATATACCCACTGTTTTTTTAGATTCTTTTCCTATAGGCCATTACAGAGTATTGAGTAGAGTACCATGTGCTATACAGTAGGTCCTTATAATCATACTGAGTGAAATAAGTCAGACAAAGACAAATATCATATGATATCATTTATATGTGGAATCTTAAAAAAAGGGTACAAATGAACTTATCTACAAAACAGAAATAGAGTCACAGATGTAGAAAACAAACTTATGGTTACCAGCAGGGAGGAGAGGAGGGGTAAACCGGAAGACTGGGATTGACATATACACACTACTATATGCCTTTGCTCTTTGTTGACTGTGCTTTGCACCCTTTTGCTGGAATAAATCTTAGCCCCGAGTACAACTAAATACTGAATCCTGTGAGTCCTTCTAGCAAATCACCAAACTTGGGGTTAGTCTCAGAGACCCCTGACACATCCCTCCACTACCCAAAAAAAGGCAAAGGTCTAAATGAGTTTCTGAGCATGCTTCACCAAAATTTTAGGTAAAAGAAAGCTCAATTCATACAAACCTCTCCTAAACATGCAGAAAGCTGCCCTATGTATTTTAAAAGGCTAATATAACCAGGCAAAGCTTATGGAAAAACAGACAATCCAAGCATAATTTTAATTTGACTATCGTCAAAGTCCTAAATAAATTATTAGCAAACCAAATCTAGCCATTTACTAAAAGAAAGGTTGTGATCAGGTTACTCAGGCCAAAAACCTTAACCTCTCTCTTCTTCTCATACCCCATATACAACTGAAAATCCAGAAAACCCAGTTAGCTCTACTTCAGAATAGAAGTAGGTCTTCATCACTTCCACTGTTATTTACCAAATCTGTCTCTACCATCTCTTTTTTATTAATATAATGAGCTCTTAACATGTCTCCTTCTTCTTGCTGTGCTCATGTTCTCCATACAGTCTAATAGTCCAGAGTGAGGCTGCAGAGCCACAAGGCACGTCATGCCACTGTGTTCAGAACCCGCGATGTCAGCCCATTTAAATCAGAGTACAAACCCACACCCCACATCTGATTCCCCTTGTCTGCTCTGCTGTCTCTGTTTTACATTGCACTTATCTCTTCCTACTAAAAATATAATTTTCACATTTATTTTACTTATCGTTTATATTTGCTACCTTCCATCATTAGAATTTAAGCTCCATGAAGTCAGGAATTTGGGGGTGTTTTGTTCAATGATGCAACTCAAGTGCCTAGAACATTGTCTGCACCTGTAGACACAATATTTTTCAATCAATGTATGTCTGAAAATTGAAAAATAGTTCTATATAAAGGTGCAATTTACAACATTAACATGTTACACACACACACACACACACACACTCATACAAGCTTTGTAAGAGATGTTGAAAAGTTTCTACTTTAAAAAAATTGGCTTACCAAATTATAAATATGGGAAAAGTTCCCCTTCTTCATTAAAGAAAGACATAGTAAACATCATGTTTTATTGAGAAATTGGAAGCATTTCATTAAAATTATAGAAAGGAAAAAAGATGCTCACTTTCACAGCTACTGCTACATATTTTACTGAGCATCACAAATATAGTGAGACAAGGAAAAAATAAAACATATAGTTAGGAGGGAAGAGATAGTCATTAGGCAGGACTGTCACTTAATAGAAAATCAAATTAAATCAACTGTTAAAATACTAACTTCAGTAATGTGACAGGATATAAAATCAACACATAAGAATCAGAAATTCTCTGATACACCCGCAATAACCAGTTAGAAAGGTAATTTTAGAAAGAACGTAAAAAAGATATTCAGAGCAAGACTGAAAAATATTCAAGATCTTTATGGTGATAACTACAAAATGTTTCTCCCTCTCTCTCTAGTCTAACCATGCTGGGCTCTGTACTGTGTTTTCAACGTATCAGGCCTCTTACCTCACAGATTTGCATCTTTTGTTCCCTCTGGAAAACAGCTCTCTCTCAAGATATACACATGCTCACTCACACTCCTGATTCAACTCTGTTGCTTTATCAGTGAAAATTTCCCTAACCAAAAAGGGTGCATGCATGTACACACACACACACACACACACACACACACACATACACACACACTTCTATTGTTATCTCTCCTTACACCCTACTTTATTTTTCTTCTGAGTGCTTATCCAATGAAACGTACCATATATTTGAATCTTATTTGTTTATCTTCTCTCTTTTTCCACTAGGATATAAGCTACTTAAGAGTAGGGGCATTTTAATCAATGTTATATCCCCAACACCTATAACAGTGCCCTAAAAATAGTATGTGCTCAAAAAATATTAAGCAAAGGACATATAACAATACTTGAATATATTAAGATGTACCATGTGCACGGAAGGAAAGTGTTGCTGCTATAAATATATTAATGATCCCAATTTAACCCATAAATTTAATATAATATTGAGTCCAATAGAATGTTTTTATGTAACTTGACAAGATAATTCTGAAATTCGTATAGAAGAGTTAATGCTTAGGAATAGCCAAACCTTGGAATTGTACTGTACTAGTTATCAGAATATATTACAAAGATATATAAATAAATAAAACATGGCATTAGTTCAGAAATTGAAATCTTGATCAATAAAATAGAAGAAAGATAAGTGGGCCCAGTGTGAAAATTTTGTGTGTGTGAAAAATCAGCATTTCAGGTTAGTGGATAAAGGATTTTAACTAGCTACTGTTTAAAAATTCAAGAAATATAAAGCGCTTTACATACTCCACTGTTTATTTCACAATATATACATGTTACACTTAATCACATTGTACACCTTAAACTTGCCCAGTATTATATGTAAAGTATATCTCAATGAAGCTAATGAGAAAAATATACTGAAAATATATATACATATATGACTTAAGGTTATTTATACCTAAGCCTGACTACCTTCACTATTGTAAGAATTAAATGAAATGCTACATGTAAAAGAACAAGAGTGTATTAAAATGCCCCTAACATAATAAACACAGTAAATTAAGTATTAATAATTATTTTACAATTTTATAATAATAAATTGAAAACTGAGTGATAGCAACAATCAAATCTTATTTTCTTCTCATTCTCCTCAGGTTTTTTCTGGTTTTTTTCCTTTGTTTTTTTATGATTTAACATCTTTATTGGAGTATAATTGCTTTATAACGTTGTGTTACTTTCTGATGTACAACTAAGTGAATCAACTATACATATACTTATATCCCCATATCTCCTCCCTCTTACGTCTGCCTCCCAGGCTCCCTTTCCTACCCCTCTAGCTGTTCACAAAGCACCAACCTGATCTCCCTGAGCTATGCACCTGCTTCCCACTAGCTATCTATTTTACATTTGGTAGTGTATATATGTCCATGCCACTCTCACTTCGTCGCACCTTACCCTTTCCCCTCCCCATATCCTCAAGTCCATTCTCTACATCTGCATCTTTATTCCTGTCCTGTCCCTAGGTTCTTCAGAAACTTTTTTTTTTTTAGATTCCATATATATGTGTTAGCATACAGTATTTGTTTTTCTCTTTCTGACTACTTCACTCTGTATGACAGATTCTAGGTCTGTTCACCTCACTACAAATAACACAATTTTGTTTCTTTTTATGGCTGAGTAATATTCCATTGTATATATGTGCCACATCTTCTTTATCCATTCATCTGTTGATGGACAATTAGGCTGCTTCCATGTCCTGGTTATTGTAAATACAGGTGCAATGAACATTGTGGTACATGACTCTTTTTGAATTATGGTTTTCTCAGGGTATATGCCCAGTAGTGGGATTGCTGGGCCGTATGGTAGTTCTATTTTTGGTTTTTTAAGGAACATCCATACTGTTCTCCATAATGGCTGTATCAACTTATATTCCCACTAACAGTGAAAGAGGGTTCCCTTTACTGCACGCCCTCTCCAGCATTTATTGTTTGTAGATATTTTGATGTTGGCCATTCTGACTGGTGTGAGGTGAAACCTCATTTTAATTTTGATTTGAAATTCTCTAATGATTACCTATGCTGAGCATCCTTTCATGTGTTTGTTGGCAATCTGTATCGCTTCTTTGGAAAAATGTCTATTCAGTTCATCTGTCCATTTTTGGATTGGGTTGCTTGTTTTTCTGATATTGAGTTGCATGAGCTGCTTGTAAATTTTGGAGATTAATCCTTTCTCACTTGCTTCATTTGCAAATATTTTCTCCCATTCTGAGGGTTGCCTTTTCATCTTGTTTATGGTTTCCTTTGCTGTGCAAAAGCTTTTAAGTTTCATTAGGTTCCATTTGTTTATTTTTGTTTTTATTTCCATTTCTCTAGGAGGTGGGTCAAAAAAGATCTTGCTGTGATTTACGTCACAGAGTGTTCTGCCTGTTTTCCTCTAAGAGTTTTATAATGTCTGGTCTTACATTTAGGTCTCTAATCCATTTTGAGTTTATTTTTGTGTATTGTGTTAGGAAGTGTTCTAATTTCATTCTTTTGCTTATAGCTGTCCAGTTTTCCCAGCACCACTTATGAAGAGGCTGTCTTTTCTCCATTGTATATTCTTGCCTCCTATATAAAAAATAAGGTGACCATAGGTCTGTGGGTTTATCTATGGGCTTTCTATCCTGTTCCATTGATCTATATTTCTGTTTTTGTGCTGGTACCATACTGTCTTGATTACTGTAGCTTTGTAGTATAGTATGAAGTCTGGGAGCCTGGTTCCTCCAACTTCATTTCTCTTTCTGAAGACTGCTTTGGCTGTTAGGGATCTTTTGTGTTTCCATACAAATTGTGAAAATTTTTGTTCTAGTTCTGTGAAAAAATGCCATTGGTAGTTTGATAGGGATTGCATTGAATCTGCAGATTGCTTTGCGTAGTATAGTCATTTTCACAATGTTGATTCTTCCCATCCAAGAACATGGTATATCTCTCCATCTATTAGTATAATCTTTAATTTCTTTCATCACTGTCTTATAGTTTTCTGCATATAGGTCTTTTGTCTCCTTAGGTAGGTTTATTCCTAGGTATTTTATTCTTTATGTTGCAATGGTAAATGGGAGTGTTTCCTTAATTTCTCTTTCAGATTTTTCATCATTAGTGTATAGGAATGCAAGAGATTTGTGTGCATTAATTTTGTATCTTGCTACTTTACCAAATTCACTGATTACCTCTAGTAGTTTTCTGGTAGCATCTTTAGGATTCTCTATGTATAGTATCATGTCATCTGCAAACAGTGACAGCTTTGCTTCTAATCTGATTTGGATTCCTTTTATTTCTTTTTCTTCTCTGATGCTGTGGCTAAAACTTCCAAAACCAAGCTGAATAACAGTGGTGAGAGTGGGCAACCTTGTCTTGTTCCTGATCTTAGTGGAAATGGTTTGTTTTTCACCATTGAGAATGATGTTGGCTGTGGATCTGTCATATATGGCCTTTATTATGTTGAGGTAAGTTCTCTCTATGCCTACTTTCTGGAGTGTGTTTATCATAAATGGGTGTTTAATTTTGTCGAAAGCTTTCTCTGCATCTATTGAGATGATCATATGGTTTTTCTCCTTCAATTTGTTAATATGGTGTACCACGTTGATAGATTTGCGTATATTGAAGAATCCTTGCATTCCTGGGATAAACCCCACTTGATCATAGTGTATGATCCTTTTAATGTGCTGTTGGATTCTGTTTGCTAGTATTTTGTTGAGGATTTTTGCATCTATGTTCATTAAGGATATTGGCCTGTAGTTTTCTTTCTTTGTGACATCGTTGTCTGGTTTTGGTATCAGGGTGATGGTGGCCTCGTAGAATGAGTTTGGGGGTGTTCCTCCCTCTGCTATATTTTGGAAGAGATTGAGAAGGATACGTGTTAGCTCTTCTCTAAATGTTTGATAAAATTCGCCTGTGAAGCCATCTGTCCTGGTTTTCTGTTTGTGGGAGGATTTTTAATCACAGTCTCAATTTCAGTGCTTGTGATTGGTCTGTTTATATTTTCTCTTTCTTCCTGGTCCAGTCTCGGCAGGTTGTGCTTTTCTAAGAATCTGTCCATTTCTTCCAGGTTGTCCATTTTATTGGCATATAGTTGCTTGTAGTAATCTCTCATGATCCTTTGTATTTCTGCAGTGTCAGTTGTTACTTCTCCTCCTTTATTCCTAATTCTGTTGATTTGAGTCTTCTCTCTTTTCTTCTTGATGAGTCTGGCTAATGGTTTATCAATTTTGTTTATCTTCTCAAAGAACTAGCTTTAAGTTTTATTGATCTTTGCTATTGTTTCTTTCATTTCTTTTTCATTTATTTCTGATCTGATCTTTATGATTTCTTTCCTTCTGTTAATTTTGGGGGTTTTTTTGTTCTTCTTTCTCTAATGGCTTTAGTTGTAATGTTAGGTTGTTTATTTCAGATGTTTCTTGTTTCTTGACGTAGGATTGTATTGCTATAAAGTTCCCTCTTAGAACTGCTTTTGCTGCATCCCATAGGTTTTGGGTTGTGTTTTCACTGTCATTTGTTTCTAGGTATTTTTTGATTTCCTCTTTGATTTCTTCAGTGATCTCTTGGTTATTTAGTAGTGTACTGTTTAACCTCCATGTGTTTGTAGTTTTTACAGATTTTTTCCTGTAATTGATATCTAGTCTCATAGCATTGTGGTTGGAAAAGATACTTGATATGATTTCAGTTTTCTTAAATTTTTCAAGGCTTGATTTGTGACCCAAGATATCTATCCTGGAGAACGTTCCATGAGCACTTTAGAGGAAAGTGTATTCTGTTGTTTTTGGATGGAATGTCTTATACATATCAATTAAGTCCATCTTGTTTAATGTATCATTTAAAGCTTGTGTTTCCTCATTTATTTTCATTTTGAGTGCTCTGTCCATTGGTGAAAGTGGAGTGTTAAATTCCCCTACTATGATTGTGTTACTGTCGATTTCCCCTTTTATAGCTCTTAGCATTTGCCTTATGTATTGAGGTGCTCCTATGTTAGGTGAATAAATATCTACAATTGTTTTATCTTCTTCTTGGATTGATCCCTTGATCATTATGTTGTGTCCTTCTTTTTCTCTTGTGATAGTCTTTTTTTAAAGTCTATTTTGTCTGATATGAGAATTGCTAGTCCAGCTTTCCTTTGATTTCCATTTGCATGGAGTATCTTTTTCCATCCCCTCACTTTCAGTCTGTATGTGTCCCTAGGTCTGAAGTGAGTCTCTTGTAGACAGCATATATACAGGTTTTGTTGTTGTATCCATTCAGCCAGTTTATGTCTTCTGGTCGGAGCATTTATCCATTTATATTTAAGGTAGTTATCAATATATATGCTCCTGTTCCGATTTTTTTTTTTTTTTTTTTTTGCGGTACGTGGGTTTCTCACTGTTGTGGCCTCTCCCATCGTGGAGCACAGGCTCCGGACGCGCAGGCTCAGAGGCCATGGCTCACGGGCCTAGCTGCTCTGCGGCATGTGTGATCTTCCCAGACCGGGGCACGAACCCGTGTCCCCTGCATTGACAGGCAGACTCTCAACCACTGTGCCACCAGGAAAGCCCGCTATTCCCATTTTCTTAATTGTTTTGGGTTTGTTTTTGTAGGTCTTTTCCTTCTCTTGTGTTTCCTGCCTAGAGAATTTCCTTTAGCCTTTGTTGTAAGGCTGGTTTGGTGGTGTTGAATTCTCTTAGCTTTTGCTTGTCTGTAAAGGTTTTAATTTCTCCATCAAACCTGAATGACATCCTTGATGCGTAAACGTGGATGTAGGTTTTTCCCTTTCATCACTTTAAGTATGTCCTGCAACTCCCTTCTGGCTTGCAGACTTTCTGCTGAAAGATCAGCTGTTAACCTTATGGGGATTCCCTTTTATGTTATTGTTTTTCCCTTGCTGCTTTTAGTATTTTCTCTTTGTATTATTTTTTGATAGTTTAATATGTTTCTTGGCATGTTTCTCCTTGGATTTATCCTGTATGGGACTCTCTGTTATTCCTGGACTTATTTCCTTTCCCATATTAGGGAAGTTTTCAACTATAATCTCTTCAAATATTTTCTCAGTCCCTTCCTTTTTCACTTCTTCTTCTGGGACCCCTATAATTCAAATGTTGGTGTGTTTAATGTTGTCCCAGAGGTCTCTCAGACTGTCCTCAATTCTCTTCATTCTTTTTCTTTGTTCTTCTCTGTGGTAGTTATTTCCACTATTTTATCTCCCAGGTCACTTATCCATTCTTCTGTCTCAGTTATTCTGCTATTGATTCCTTCTAGAGAATATTTAATTTCATTGCTTTTGTTGTTCATCATTGTTTGTTTGCTCTTTAGTTCTTCTAGGTCCTTGTTAAATGTTTCTTGTATTTTCTCCATTCTGTTTCCAAGATTTTGGATCATCTTGACTATCATTACTCTGAATTCTTTTTCAGGTAGACTGCCTAATTCCTCTTCATTTGTTTGGTCTGGTGGGTGTTTACCTTATTCCTTCATCTGCTGTGTGTCTGTCTTCTCATTTTGCTTAACTTACTGTGTTTGGTGTCTCCTGTTCACAGGCTGCAGGTTCATAGTTCCCATTGTTTATGGTGTTTGCCTCCAGTGGGTAAGATTGGTTCAGTGGGTTGTGTAGGCTTCCTGGTGGAGGGGACTGGTACTTTGTTCTGGTAGATTAAACTGGATTTTGTCTTTCTGGTGGGCAGCACCGCATCCAGTGGTGTGTTTTGGGGTGTCTGTGACCTTATTATGATTTTAGGCAGCCTCTCTGCTAATGTGTGGGGTTGTGTTCCTGTCTTGCTAGTTGTTTGGCATAGGGTGTTCAGCACTGTAGCTTGCTGGTTGTTGAGTGGATCTGGGTCTTGGCGTTGAGATGGAGATCTCTGGGAGAGCTTTAGCCGTTTGATATTATGTGGAGCCAGGATGTCTCTGGTGGACCAATGTCCTGAACTCAGCTCTCCCACCTCAGAGGCACAGGCCTGACACCTGGCTGGAGCTCCAAGACCCTGTCAGCCACACAGCTCTCTCCAATGAGATGTGTTTCAAGGGCATCAGTGGGGACTTTGAGTAACCAGTTGTTTTCACTGAGCTGAGGGAAACATCAAGGTGGTCTTAATAATCGATTAGCTGTGTTTCTGCAGTTTTGCACCAACGAACTCAAATTATGAGCTTCCAATCTCTCATGGTGTTTTCATGCAAAGAGCTGCTGAACACCTTACACAACGTTTTTTTGCTTTCTTTCTTACTTGTGAGCCAGTCACAGAGCTCTTTCCCTTGCCTTCTGGCAGAGTGAGTGCTCAAATCTTATTCTTGTCTTTTAGTCCTGAGAATGTTTCCTGAATTACATTAGAATCAATCTTCCATTCTCTTACCTTGCTCTATTATCTTTTAATTTCTCTTATGTCTTGATTTATTTTAATAATTAGCTAAAAGAAAGCAATCTTCCATGCACAAATGCAACACAGTTAAATATAAGATTAACCACTCTTATAAGCCATTTTGAGTGTGAAAATAAGAGGGAATGGAATGCTTCAAATGTTTGTTTTTTTTTAAACATTTAAGTAATTCACACATAGCAAGGTATGTTTCCCTTCAAGTTTGAGGGATTGGTACACCTATCTACTAAATCTAAACCCCTACTGGGATTATTAATCACTACAGAGAGCAAAAAGTGGTAAGTTTTTCTTCCCTTAAACTGTGTAGATTTACCTAACAAATATATTTATATTTTCAAATAACATCTATTTGAAAATGACTTCTAAATCAGTACTTAGTTAAAAATTTCTTCCCAAGGAGTAAAAATGTAAGTGGGGAGGGATTAGGGCAATGATTTGTCAAGACAAATGAAGCCACAGGATAAATCGAATGCATCTTCATGGCCTAGGATATAAAATAAGCCATGAAAATTCAATAGTGACATAAATCAAGAATAGACCGCATGTTAAAATAAATTTGAAACTTCTGTATTTGGCAAGTAGTGGTGGGTAACTGACTCCGAATTGTAGGTAATATAGCAATGGTTTGTCTAATTTATAAAGACTCTCTAAATTCAATTTATATAATCCCCTAGAAAATTACAGTACTCTGGAGAAGTTAAAGAGCATGAACACTACAAAATCCAAGCCAAAATGGTTTTTAATGCATACTGGAAAAAGCTTTGGTTTCTTAATGATTCATAACTATCACCTAAAATAACACAGTTTGTCACAGAATTTTATTCATCTTTCAAGTAACTGTAGGGCAGTAATACATCCCTGAGGTTTAAAAAAAAAAAAATTACTCTTGGCTTTCTTCCTATAATAGGTTCATGGAGTCTTGGAGAGAGAAGCAACAATTTTAGCCTCAAACCTCCCCAACTAAAATCCCTCACCCTGTGTATAAAAATCAAGAATTAATTCTCACTTCATCCTCAAGTCTGAGAGAGTTTCAACAAAAAAATACAGTCACAGAAATTCTAGTAATGGATATACACAGAGTGAAAATGGATGAATTTTTAGGAGTAGATGAACACTAATTTGTTTTCTTAAATAGGAAAATATATCAGGAGTTATTATAAAAAATTAAATTTGTTAATGATGTATAAAGAGCTCTTAGATGTGAACCATATTCCTTCTACAAAAATAGAAATCATTAATCACCATTTCAATTGAGTTACTCATTGTGAGTCATCATTTATGTTGGCCTAATGTGGTCTGGGATAGTCTCACTCATGATTATATTTTCTAGAGGCCCCCAAACCACCCTTTTAAATTGGAAGAGACACAATGAGGGAACAGAGGTAAAGAATGTGATAGGGATCTGTGCCACCATAGAACTCCAGTCTATGAGTTATCTAGGACTTACTGAATAAATTAAGTAAAACTGGCCTCTAACAGAGAAACAGCTGAAAAGAGCTCATTAAAATCATGATTTTATATAAAACTTCATTTGAAAAGTATGGTTATAATGCAGCTTCATAATATAAGTGAACAGAACTGTTCTTTTCCTGGGAATTTTCTATTGCAAGAAAAGGAAACCATCTCATTTCCCTCCTCTCACATTTACATGTACTCTACATGTACATAAAACATGTTACATGTACAGTTATACTTATTACATGTACATGTTTCTTTGAAGATACGTAAGGAACATGCAGAATATCAGTGGGAAAGAAATCTTACAGTACCCAACCTTTGGCAATGAAAACCAGAGAGTTGGTTAGATCATGTTGCTAGGATGACAAAACGGTTTGGGGTAAAGTCCTAGCCCCTTTTTGGTGCAAGGACTAAATAACAAAATTCAGGCTAATTTGCACGCATTGTCTATGTCCTATCTATGCTTTAGGTTACATCTTAAATACCGCTGATTCCACAAAAACAGCTGGATGCCTACCTCAGACCATTTGGCCTCCTGCTGTAGTAATGTAACTGAATAGCGCCTATTATTTGTCAAACACCGTGTGGGGCACATTACATGTGTGTAGTTTCCCTTCATCCCCCTTACAATGCTGTAGTCACATTGGCTTGCTCCTCATTATTCCTCAGATATTAACATGGCAGCCACAATCCCACCAAAGCACTTCCCATCAGCTGTTGCTTCTGTTTGTAAGGTGCTTTCACAAGATATGTACAGGGTAACTCTCACCACCTTCAAGTCTTTCTTCGAACATCACCATCTCAGTGAACACACCTGACTCCCTCCCTGCCCCCAACCCTCCCCAACACCCAGGTCCTGCTCTACTTATCCTTTTTCTATCTGCTAATTATTATCTGCTAATATACTATCAATTCCCTTATTTACTATGTCTATTATTTATCACTTGTCTCCCCCCTTTAGAATGTAGGCTCCATGAGAGTAGGAATCTTTGCTTAGCTCATTCTAGTATTCCAAGAGCCCGCAACAGTATCTGACACATAGTAGGTGTGCAATAAATATTTCGTGAGTGAACAAATTAACATATATCTTTGACCCTCACAACGACCCATAAGATAGGTGTTACCTTTCATTAAAGATAAGAAACAAACCTTATAAAGATCAATAAGTGATCCAAGGTGACACAATCAGGAAGTGCAGAATTACTACTTCATGGCCTTAGGGCACCTACATTATTACACCTACTACTTTGACCTCAAATGTAACCTCAGTTCTATGCATGCCTCATCATTTTTCCCAGGAGTACAGTGTCTGGTGTTCATTAAGTGCTCAGTAAACGTAGGAGAGAAAGGAAGGAGAAAGAACAGGTCAAAACCGTTATCCATCATCAGCAGTTCTGATTCTCAGAAAGTAAGCTATGAATGGTAACAACAGGAGAGGAAACTAATAGTCCATTTTCCAGCACCACCATCCTTAAGAAAGTAAAGTAGAAGAAGAACCCATCTGTCATAATAAGAGCAGCCTACACATTCCCAGTTACCTTAATTCTTCTTTAGAAGAATGATATATTCTTATTCCAGTCTGTGGGTACTAGTCTAGAAAATGACCTGAAATTAATAATATAAGTTTTAAAGTTTGACAGTCTAGAAGTCAATGACATGCTTTTACCTAATCTTTCTTTACTTATGTCATTTTTCAGCTTGAGTATGAAGTATGATTCCACTGAAAAAAGTATTTATTAGAAATTATCATGAAGCTAGTTTCTTTGATATTTTCTTTATGTTTCTTACTTTTTAAGGAATACCCAATCACTACATTAATACACTACTTCTAAACATAGTAGTGTTTATTTGTAGAAATACACACATGCCCCTCATAATCTGGCAATTATATGCAATATTGTCATATGAGAGGTGACAAAGAGTGAACACTTTGATAAAATACTCATGAGAATATTCACATTTCAAATGTGCATATCTTGCCATTTGAGCAGTGAGAAAAGACAGAAAGTGAATTCTCAAGCATAAATTATCAGGAAAATTCCCACTAGATTTTGGATTTTATATTCCTTGAGAACAGGTTGTCTTATTCACCTTTGTATTTTTAGAGCTGAGCCAGTGCATGGCACAGAACAAACCTTCAATAAATGTTTCTGGAATCAAATCAATATACCACAGGTCTCAACCAGAAATCTCCCTGCTCCAATTAAGCAGTATATGAAGAATAACAATCTTTTTATCTAATTGGCTCTGTGACTTTTTAACTGGCTAAAACTCTTGTGAGGTTCCCACCAATTATTTGGGTAGAACTAATTATGCTTTTGTATTTTTTTCTGCATTGAATTAATACCATCAACTGACTATATAAATTTGCATATTCTTCTAACTCTTTCTCTCCCTATTTCTTGAAAATGGGGACTATATGTTCTGGTGTGCACCACACTGAATAGAATATTTAAGGCTTGTAAAGTTCCAGAACTACTGTCATTTGTAGAAGAAATCTAATGAAGAAACACCAAAGCAAGAAATGGAATTCTTAGGGAGTGTAGGCTTTTACTCTTTCCCAGTAGATATTTTAGGGGTTACAAATCCCATGAAAATTTACACATGATATTGAAACAAGGGAAGGCAGTAAAAGTAAAGGTGGCATTATCTCCTGACCTCCTAAGCTCCCAAGAGCCATGTACTATTCTGTCTGTATCCCAATGTTGGACACATGGAAGGTCCTCAACTGGTGTTGAAGCAAAAGTATATATAAATGGGGTAAAATGTTATTCCAAAAGTTATTTATAAAGGTTAGCTGTTTATGGAAGTACCAACAGTTTGGTAACAATCAGTACATAATAGTAGTACTAAACCCTTTTTTATTGAGCACTTATTTGATGTCAGGTACTATGAAAGCATTTTGTGTACATTATCTCATTTAATCTTAAGTTGCAACTTCAATGAGAGAAAGGCATTATAATGCCCACTTGACAAATGAGGGAACTATGGCTTAGAAATAAGCAACTTGCCCAAAGTCACTCACCCAGTAACTGGCAAAGCCAGGCTTTGAAGCCAGGTGTGGCTGATGTTCAGTCATGTTCCTTACCACAGCAACACCTGGCATAATTGATTGATGGGGGGACACTACTGAAAGGAAGACACAGCTAAAAAGGTCAATACATTTCTTGAGCCTCCAAACTCCTTAATGTTATTTTTTATAACATGTCAAAAATTTGGCTTCTTCCTAAGGCCACTGCTTTATTTTATTACAAAAACAATCCTGATGTGAGAAGTAATTAACTTCAGGGGAAAGCCCTGGTTCAATGAAGCCTTTTTAGAACACTAAAACAATTAAGTTTATTGTACCACCGAGGTGCCTCTTCTATTTTTCTGAAGAGAAAAAATCTTTCCCCACTGCCATATAAACTCTGGATTCTGTTCTGAAAACCTCTGGGCCAGAAAACACGATTAATGGGATTTGAGAACACAGAGAAAGAAGCTCTGGAACTGAAAGGTTTGACTAGAGAGGAGAGAAGCACAACTCGACAGAGGGTCACACTAATATTCTTTCAGTGTGGCACAGGTGCAAATAAATGCTGAGCCTCAGAAAACAGTCTTCTCATCCTTTAGGACTCTCAATCCCAACAAACGACTGACAATTCAACTGTAAGGGAAGAGGTCCACACGAAGGTAAAAATAACAGAGCCCACATTGTACAGTGAGGAAATCTTCTATCCACTTAATCACTGAGAAGAATCCTGAAAGATCTAGAAGCAATTCATATGGGAGGTAATGTGGCTCATTTTCTAGAAATCTGAGAAATTAGGGTTTGAGGATTAACACCAATAAAATGGGAATACAGACTAGCATAAAAACTGGAGCCTACCCTACAGCTTAAAATATGTTTAACTGCCACGAAAGAGATTACACTTCGTTTTGCCATAGTCAGCATAAGAGCTGCTTTACTCCTGTTACCGAGCTTTACATTGTCACATAGCTTCTTTTGTTCCACATTGAATGTGCTAATATTTCTGATGAGACTGAACTCTGTTCATCTCATTGCAAGATCAGAAATCATCCACTTACTACTGCCTGTTCAAACTTATCCTTAGAGAGGGACAAGAGGGCAAAAAGAAATATTTACTTTTTGTATTGTCTTAAATACAGTGTTTGCTGAAAATATCAGTGCATTCATACAAGTGCTGTTAGTTAATGATGTGATATCAACTGAAATCCATATACCGCTTTACTCTAACAGTAAATTCTGACCTGAAGACTGAAAATGTTCTGTGAATGAGAAATTTATCTGCATCAAAATCCAGTATAATACCAGGGATAAAATCCTTCCTAATTGTACATGTAAAATCCTGCTTAATACTTGCTCTGACTATTTACTGGAAATGAGAGGAAGGAAGAATTTGTTCAGTACGCCTGCTTGAAAATGGACCAAGCTCTCAGATGTGCTCTCTCATTGACCCATTTTCACAAATTCATTTAACTACTTGGACTTCTTCCTCTTAATTCTTAAAATCCAAAGCATTCCCCACATTATTCTTAATCTTAACATTCTATATATACAGCTATATTCTATAGCTCTTTTCTTTTAATGCCTAATTGCTTTTCCACTGAAATTCCTTTCAAAAGACTCAACTGGAATCCAATTACTACAAGAAGCATCGTATAAACAGTAAAGGATTCAGTTCCTAATCTTTCTATCGTAAAAGGGGAATACTTTTCAGCATGAGGCAGGCCATTTAACCTTTCTTTTCCTCTGTTTTCCCATCTATGTAAGAGAGCATAGTGAAGTGCCATGGCTGAGAGTATGGCTTTGGCATCAGACTAACCTACATTCTAATCCTTACTAGATGTGCGATTTGAGGTACGTTATTTATCCTCTTCATCTGATTTCCCTCATCTGAGAAATGTTAAAAGTAATATTAAATTATAAACTAATTTAAATGAGAAAGTGTGTGTGAAAGCTCAGTAAACTTAAAAAGTGATTGACAAATAAATGACAGTCACATTGCCTGGTTCTGTGTCCTATTAAGAGGAAGCTATTTCTACAATGTTGGGGTAAAGGAGGTTTTATTAAGAATGCCTCAAAATCCAGTAGAATCCATTAAAATATTTGTTTGATCACACAAAAGTTTTTAAATGCTTATGGCAAATAATAAACAGACAAATCATAAGTATACTACTAAACAAGGTGGAAGAAGTAACCCCGACTGGAAAAAAAAATATCTGCAACACACAGGATAAACAAAAGACTATATCCTTAATATGTAAAAAAAAAAAAAAAAAGATAAAAATCAATAAAAAGGAAACCACAGGATAGATGACATTAATAGTTACATAATTTGCAATACATATATATAAATGGTCAATAAACGTAATAAATACATTCAACCCCACTAATCATTGAAGTATCAGAAATAAAAACAAAAATTTTTTTCAACTATCAAACAGGCAAAGATATTTTAAAATAGACAAAATCAACAATAGAAAGAAACAAAAGAAATGGGCACGCTAAAAATATATTGGTAGAGGGCTTCCCTGGTGGCGCAGTGGTTGAGAGTCTGACTGCCAATGCAGGGGACATGGGTTCATGCCCTGGTCTGGTAGGATCCCACATGCCACGGAGCGGCTGGGCCCGTGAGCCATGGCTGCTGAGCCTGCACGTCCAGAGCCTGTGCTCCGCAATGGGAGAGACCACAACAGTGAGAGGCCCGCGTACCACAAAAAAAAAAAAAAAAATATATATATATATATATATATATGTAGAGTGTTAAGTTGTTACAACCTTTCAGGTTTGTCACTATATACCCCCCCAAAAAAATATGAATGTCCTTTGTACCAACAATCCCACTTCCACTCCCCAAAAGGCAACTGTCGACATACCAGAAGATTTGTGGAAATCATGTTTATAATAATATTGTTTATAATGTAAATATTGGAAGTAATTTAAATGTTCATCAATATGGGACTGCTTAAATACATTATGTTACAGCCAAACAGAGCAGTATGACATAACCATTCTAAAATATGGTATACAAAAAAAAAAAACATGGTATATACTTATAGTCACTGCCCCAGAAAAGACATTCCTAAAACACTGAGAGCATACCAATAGGTTACAAAACAATATGTATAGTATTGTCTTACTTACAAAAAAGCTATAGGTACATGTACATGGAGAAATTTCAGAAAGTGTATTCACCCAAATACCTCTAGGTAGTAGGACTTCAGGTGATATGATCTCTCATTTGTATTTTCTGTATTATTTCAATTGTCTTCAATAGTATGTATTATTTTTATAACCAGAAAAAAATGAAGCTATTTTCATCTTATTAGCAAACAAATATAGCTCCTTCCCTAGAGATGATATTTTAATAACAATGTAACTGCTCTAGGGTTTTTTTTTCTGTATGCTTTATAAGGTTAGAAAATCATTCTGGGATTCACAGGGATGAAAAGGAAAACATAAAAAGAAATTACAGTGTTGCTGAGATGATTAAACTGAGAGCATCTCACATCCTAGGCTAGAGTAAAACTACCTAACCAAGTCCCATGACTTACAAGCTGGGTGGCTTTCAACAAGTTACTCGATCTGTCTTTGCTCAGTTTCTCTCCCCTGTAAAATACGGGCAATAATATCACTTAACCGAGAAAATTATTATGGGGATGAAATGAGTCAAATTATGTAAAGCACTTAGATTCATACCTGACATCCTAAAAAAATGTCAGCTGTTCACTGTAAAATGAGATACTGTAAAGAATCATCCTTCCCTGTCATGGAAGTACATTAAATATTTACTATTGTTATCATCTACTGGCTCATCATGCATCACCTAAGGACTCTGTGAGAGGATGAATTATTTTCTCTGTCTCAGAATACCGAGGGTCAAACAGTCTATTGAACGTGATTAAATTTAAATATAATATCTCCAAACCAAAAGTAGAGAGGTCAGTGAAGGCTTAGGAAGGTAGACCAGACAGCCAAGGTCCCAGGGTATCTAAGGGTGTCCAATTTTGGCAAGATGATATCAGTTACTTTAACAAATCAATAAACTCCTATATAAAACTATTACTAATACCTTGCATTTACACAGTGCATGACAGTTTTCAGGGAGCTTGCCCATCTCCATAATTGGTTGGCAGTGTTTCTGATCACTGTGCCAGTGCAATGGGGAAATACAGACTGATGCTTGACCAGCACTTTAGGACACCGACTCCCACTGGGGCTAGTGGTACAGGGGAGCTGGAGGTCTAGGAAGAATGGCGGAGAGGAATGTGGAAGAGAAGGCAGATGATAGGAAGAGTAGCCAGGACACTCAGTGTGTGTGCGTAGCAGCAATAGGGCAGGACCCCCCAGAGAATATTTTATATCATCTCTGGAACTGCTCTAGTGAACTTTGGAAAACTTACTCTGAGTGCAGTAAAGAAAATGGGAAGAACCGAGTCTCTCAAGTTAAAGCAGGGATGGAGGGGTGGGGGTCAATTTGTTCATTCATTTATTCCAATGTGCAGAGCACTTTAAGTGCCAGATTACAGTGAGGTGCAAAACCCTCACGGATCATCCAGTGTGGTGCCTGCCTGCTCACCTCCCCCACCCCTCTTCCAGTTCCAGGCTGACCCCTCAGAAATCTTCAACTCTCCAATGCAACTCAAAAACCACTGGACTCAGTGTTGTTTTGTGTTTTGAAAAAACTCCTCACAATAAACTTATTTAGGTTATGTTCCCAAGAAATTAAAATTAGTCTCGAAAATAAGGTTCAGTAAACATGAAATCTGAAACACCAATAAATTATTCAAAGCTGTTAGTTTCTTAAAAATAATTTCACTCCCCTCCCCCTCCCAACAATTTATAATAATTTATCTCATTAGGAACTCAGTTCTGAATGTATAAAATAAGAAAGAAAAATGCTGTCTGAAAATTTAGAAAACTGAGATGCATTACCAAAACTCCCTAAATCAGATGTTATGCACTCACTTATAAATTTATGAACATTCTCATTACACAAAAGAAATCATGCAAACTACAAAAGAGCTTTTTGTTTCAATAAAGCAATTAAGTGCATTAATTGTTCGGTGTTACCACTTAAAGGCAGCACAATTAATTTGTCATTCTACCAATGCCTGTATGCTTTTGTGTGGCCCTCTGTCTTTAGCTATCTCAAAGCGCTTTCCCAAACATTTGTTTTATTTTTATCCTTTGTTGTGGAGCTGCAAAACACGTTCTGTAGCAGACTAGAGAGGCTGACATTAGTTCAGAAACAAAAAATGGTCAAAAGTGGCTCAGCGTGTTTCGTAATTAAACACATTTGCAAGGACGTAGGGCTCCATTTTCACTCTCTTGCTACCAAAAATCTGCTCATTAATCCAAAGCAAATCAAAAATAGGATCTTAAAAACCTATCATTTCTATGAATAAATGGAAGATAAATTAAGCTTGTTCTTTAAAACACAGGAAAGTATGATTTCTGCTTTCATGACTTTGTGGATAGAATTTCAAAACCCTAACTGATATGTAGTGTCTGACAGACTATTAGTAAGGAGAAGAAAACGCTTTGGCTCATACCTAGAAATTGAAAGCGGCGGAGAAAAGTTTAGAGACAATTCCAGCCTGGTCTGACCAAGTTTTGCGTCATCAACATCCTGGGAAATCTCCAAAAAGCCACATGATTTTTCATGACCACAAATGACTCTCTAGAGCCACACAGCTCTGGACACAGGAAGAGCAGACAACCAACCTGGGGAAAGCATCACACCAGAGAACCACACAGAAACAGCTCTGCACCGTCTCACTGGCTGTTCTCGAGGCCTTCAGTGAATCAGGGCCGACCTGTCCTTCAGTGTCCACCAGGCTGGTTATGACCTGATTTCAGGATGGGCAAGAACAGATTCTTTCACCTGTCAGCCTTCTGGGCCCAGATATGATGAATAAAATACATCTTAACTTGCCTCCTTTTGACACAGACAGGCACATAGGGGCTGGATTTTGAGTATTATGAGAATATCAACAATAATTTTTTGTGCTTAAAAGTTTAAAACAAAACATGTTCATTATGCGTTCTTTCATCTGACCTCATAACAACACTATGACACACATAGGACTGTATGATTATATCTATAACCAAGGCAATGATGAAGAGGACATACATTCTGAGTTCCACCTTACATGAGTGCATTCAGGTATCTAAATTTTACTTCTTCCATATTCAACTTCATAAGGCAGTTTTTCTTTGATATCCCTGAGGTTTGGAGAGCAGGAAAAGGATTCTATTTCATTTTGTATCCTTTGGCCCGGATATCTATATTTATATCTATACCTATCTCTATTAGATAGATAGATAGATAGGCAGATAGATAAAAAAGATAGCCAGACAAAGATAAATATATCTCAGGTATTAAGGCACTGTGGACACATATAAATTTGTATTACATAGTAGATATACATAACTATGAAATTTGTCAAATAAGTGTTTGATTAATAGAAGAATAAAGACCTAGAAATTCTTTCTTTTCAGTTAAGCAAAGTGTAATGAGAAGAAAAAAAAAAACAAAAACCACATTCTCAACACAATAAGGATGGGCTGACCTGGGTCTCTGGACAACATTTTTTTGGTTAACTTGAAGACCTAGCACCAAGAATAAGAGAGAGAATACCACATAAATTACTCTGTGTTTAACTAAAAAACATATGCTTTCCTACCCCACTTCAAAACTAATTAAGGCACATATTCATTTTAAATCAAAAATAAACCACGAAAGGTTTAAAACAAACTAATGTACGACATTAAACCATATGGGCTTTCTTTTGTGTAACTATAGCTTGCATATTAAACTGTTCATCTAAATGTTTCTTCTTCCTTTTTGAAAATTCTCCACAAGTACAGTTTTATTTTTTCCCCTGAGTACCATGATGAATATCTTTCAACATTAGTGTCAGCCTAAAATATATATTTATATATAATAAGATTCATAATGTTACATAGGATATACATATAGATAATACAAATATTACATATTCATTCTACATCTCACAGGTAGAAGATAGAGAAATTAAAGTATTAACCAACCCCTCCATTGCCCCTGGCACATACACCTGGTGTCTTTAAACCATTAAATTCCCAGTGAGTAGCCATTCTCTTTTGTCCCTATGTTATAGGGATGGTCCATAGTCTGGACCACATAGCCACAGTGCAGCCTATAATCAACCCTTATAGACATAATTCTGGAATCTGAAGTTAGATTTCCAATTATGGATTTCCAGAGACTACGAATAATTGTTTAATGTTTTAGTGCTTTCTGACAAAATATTAAAGAAAGAAATGCCCATATTAAGAAAAATAAAATCTGGAAGAATCAGAGAAAAGACCTCACAGGTACTGACTTTTTTGTTGTTGCTAATGCATAAACCAGAGAAACAGATAAGCTCTTCTTGCCACTACAGGCTTACAAAGGCTTTAAAAATTACAAATGCTACATATTGATCAATACCGGATGAATGTTTCATAAATCCTGCAATACCATAGAGTAAACATTTCAAAATGTTTCAGGCAGGAAATATTTCAAGTGATTAGTACAGAAGGAAAATAAGGGGGTGAGAGGAGAGAAAAGGATGCAAGGAAGGCAAGAAAGATAGGCTTGCCTCCGCAACCCAACCTTTAATTCTAGGAAGTTAAAGTAATTCAATGCAAAAGAGCCTGATAAGCTAGGAGTACATCTTCATAGCTGTTCTGATTTATGAAACTTTTAGATGCTCTTCAGCACAAAGTACTATGTTGGATTCAGCTAAAGAAGCTGCCAGTATTTCAAAGCCTAAATGGAGAGTTATTGCTATGCAGACAGTAAACTAGATTGTTAACTAGATTGTTAAGAGATCTAAAGTCCCCAAAGAACTAATGTTTGAGAAAATGCTGAGAATAAATAGTAGAAAGAAAGCAGAGCTCCACTATCTTAGTCTGTCTGGGTTGCCATAACAATATACCATAGACTGGGTGGCTTAAACAACAAAAATTTATTTTCTCATAGTTCTGGAGGCTGGTAGTTAAGGCTCCAGCATAGGGTTCTGGTAAGAGCTTTCTTCCTGGCTTCCAGCAGTCCACCTTTTGCTGTGTCCTCACATGGTGGAGAAAGAGCTCTGTTGCCTCTTCCTCTTCTTAAAAGGGCACAAGTTCTATCAGATCAGGGCTTCATGCTATGACTTCATTTAACTTCAATTAACCTTAATCATCTCCTTAAAGGCCTTATAGCCAACACAATCACATAGGGGTTAGGGCTTCAACATATGTGTTTTGGGGAGAAACAATTCAGTCCATAGTACCTGCTTCTTGGGTTGGAGGTCAATGATGATGGATGACACAAAGGATACACAAGTCCTTGACCCCTGCTTGGCCTGTCCTCTACTTCAGGCAGAATGATATTCAGACTAGGGTATAGATTATAAAGAGCACTGCTAAGAGAAGACATAAACCCAACAGGAGACAAACTGACTAAAAAAGAAAGTAAAACATCAATAGCTCTAAAAGAGTTGATGTGTTCTGGCCCCATCAGATTTCATCCCAAGACACTGTGGAGAACTTGCCAAAGAGAAAACAGTGCTCTTGTCACAGATGTTTGAGGAAGAGAGAGATTCCATCAAGATCACCAGTGACCTCCAGACTGAAAAGTTCAATGATCAATTCCCAGGTGTCGTCCCATTTGACTGGTAAGTGGCACTTGCCACGGATGCTCACTCATCTTTCCTTGCCCTCAGGACACTTTACTTCTAGATTTCTTCCTACCTCCAAAGCACCCTTTCCCATCTCTTTGCTGGTTTCACCTTGTCTTACTGACCACTAAATATCTGAATGCCCCAGGGCTTAGTTCTTAGACCGCTTCTCTAACTACATTCAATCCTGTGGAGTTCAACCAGTCTCACCCAGACTTCAAATATCAGCTCGATACCAACAATTCTCAAATGTATATGTTTCCAGCCAGAATCTCTCCCCTGAAATCCAGACTTCTCACCCAACTGCCTATTAGACATCTTATATGTCTAACAAACATCCCAAACTTATATCTTGTCAAAATTTAACTCCTCATTCTACATCTCACTCAAAAAAACAAAAAACCTTTCTGCTTTCCCCATAATCATCTCCATCCCTACCTGTGCAGAGAACCAAAAACAAAAATAAATAACTTGGCATCCTCCTTAATTTCTCTCTTCCTTTTACAGCCCACATCAACAGATGAGTGGATAAAGAAGATGTGGAAATATATATATATATATGTATATATATATATATATACACATATATACATATACATACAAAGGAATATTCACCATAAAGAAGAATGAAATCCTGCTATTTGCAGCAACATGGGTGGAGCTAGAGAATATTGTGCTTAGTGAAATAAGTCAGACAGAGAAAGACAAATACTGTATGATATCACTTACATGTGGAATCTAAAAACAAAAAAAAATAAAGAATATATATGCAAAACATAAACAGACTCACAGATATAGAAAACAAACTAGTCGTTACCAAAGGGGAGAGGGAAGGTGGGAGAAACAAATGAGGAGTTTGGGATTAAGAGTAGTTTATACAAACTACTATGTATAAAATAGAGAAGCAATAAGGATGTATTATATAGCACAGGGGATTCTAGCCATCATCTTGTAATAACTTTTGATGGAGTACAATCTGCAAAAATACTGAATCACTATGCTGGCACACCTAGAGTTAATATAATATTGTAAATCAACTGTATTTTAATTTAAAAATGCACCATGTCTGATTTTCAAAATGTAACTAGGACCTACCCACTGCCCTCTATCTCCACTGCTACTATCTTTATCCAAGCCACCATCACCTCTCACTAAAATTACTGCAAGAATGTCCCTGAATTGTCTCTTCCATCCCTTGTCACCTAGAGTTAACTTTCAACACAGTGGCCAGAGTGATCCTGTTAAAATGCAAATTCATGTCATTGTCTGCTCAGAACACTCTTGAGGTTCCCGTCCACAAAATAACATAGTCTCCAGGGCTCTGAATGATCAGGTCCCATTACCTTTCTGACCTCATCCCACACCATTTTCTCCCTTCTTCATTCCAGAAATTCTGGCTACTTGATTTATAATGAGGACACAGCCTTTAATCATAGTGCCTTTAAAGCTTACTTTTTACCACTAACAATGATGATTTTTATTAGTCAGGCTTCTCTTGATTAAAATTTATGTATTCAAAGTTCTATCTGACAACAGAAAAGCTCCACATAACACAACAGTGAAATATTTCATTTTTACTCCTGCTCAGCTGGTAGGCCTGTAGTCTGTAAACCTATTTAGGATTTCAGACTCAAGCCAAATATTTTAAAGGTAGTGCTCATATAACAATGTTCACAAGATAAAGCTTCACAGGAATCCCAGTGATTTTCACTGCAAAGCAGCTTTCATCAACGGCACATATGTTCCCATCCCACACTGACTGCCTCAGTGAAGTATTCCAACTGACAGTATTTCAGAGCAAATACAAACTGAGAAACACCAATAACAGGTTTATCAACAAAATCCAAACATCACTGTGCTGAATTCACTGTGGACTATAGAATGCTGTTTATTAAAGGCTGATAGAAGAGGAATTTAGCCCTGATTGACTTAAATTTAGGCCACAGTACTGAGAGTGGTTTTTCCTTTCACCCCTTTATTGCCAACCACTTCTAGTCCTAAGAGTATAACAGAATCCCGACTTTAAGAAACTGAATATATTTTGGTCTGGCTTCATCCATGATACTGATAAATTTTATGCCTCCCTTTAATTCTAAAGTATAAACCTACATGAAAAGGTTAGACCCACCCCCACCCAATTCAATCTAGCTAATGACAGAGTATTTGATCATTTTTACAGTGCCATTCTATATATTTAAGGGATTGGAAAAAGATGCTCTGCTGGAGATGGGCTTGAGGACTAATGTAGTATAAGAGAAAGCTTGGCTCTAATGAATACAGGGGGAAAGAATGCCAGAGAGAATGACTGAGCAGAGATTGTCACAACAGCACAGGACTTCCAAAGATCAGGGACCATAGAGCATAGCTGAGAGGCCAAGCAGACAGTGGAGTAGACTTACAGGTTAAGTAGACAGATATTATAGCAGTGGACTTCTGATGGGTTTAGTAAGGATGGGATATTCCCTACTAACCAAGTAGCTTGAGACAAATGGTAAATAGCAGTGAAAATTTTTAGATCAAGAGCTGTATAAATCTGGATAATAAACAAAGGAAAGAGAAGAACCAGCATAACTGAGAGAACCATGCAAAAAGACAGAAAGGCTCAGCCAATATGGTCAATATGGAGGATTGTCCACATGCATGTGCCTCTGCTTCTTCTCAAAACTCCACAAAATAAACAGTAAATGGATTTTTTAAACTGTGATGCTACAAGGACAAAGAAAATAGGAGAACACACAACAACAAAAACTTCTGAAACCTGGAAAGCATAGGACAAGTAGTAACTGACTTAGCAGATCCAAGAAAGCTGAATCTTAAACCAGCAGAGGGAAAGCCAAGAACCAAACTGATCTGCAGTACAGAACCTCCAAATATCCCAGGAACTGCTACCACCAGATACTTCTGGAAGTGAGGGGGCAAAAGGGAGCTGAAAATGGAGGATTTGTTGAAAGTCTGTTGAAAAAGTAGATGGATATCCATCTCCCAGATGCCTTCTTAATTCCACAGAGCTGGGCAATTGTCCATTTCACACCTCAGCTGAAGACTAGGGAGAGTCTCAAGTAGGGGTAGCTACTGAAATCAGGGGGATTATTTGAAAGTGTACAAACTGAATGTCAACCCCCTAGCTTATTTCCACATTCAGCTACCAGAAAGCTGGAAGCAAGGAATATCCAGACTAGAAATTGGAAAAATTCCTCTCTGGGAAAATGGGCGGCCCAACAGAAATGAAGCAAAAAATAGTGATGTTGAGTATTCCCCACAAAGTGACCCAATCAGATCTCCCTACATTAAGGCCACAGTCACAAATTCAGCCACAAAAAGAAAGCCAGGATTCCTAGACATCTGCATAAAGCCTCCTACATGAGAAACAGAGATCAAAACCAACAAACCAAAAATCTTAAAGGAAACAGAGACTATGTGAGCATATGAAAACTGTATATAAACTCTCTTACATCCTCAGAGAGAAAAGAGGAGATTTTGAAGTTATGAAACAAAAACAGCATGTTATAAGAAGGAACAAAGATAAAGCTCGAGAGCTCTTGGAAATTAACATAGGCTAGGAGAAAAAAAAATTCAACAGAAGGATTAGAAAATGAGCTTGAGGAAAACTTCTAGACCATAGAGTGAAAAAAAAAGACAAAATTACAGAAAATCATAGAAAGGGGATGAGAAAATTAGAAAATCAATCCAGAAGACTCGACTTCCAAACAGTAGGAGTTTCAATAAAGATAAGAAAAAGGAGGAACTGTCAAGAAAATAACTCAAGAAAATTTCCCAGGAGTGAAAAATAGGTATATCCAAATGATGAAACATGCCCATTGAGAATCTAGAAAAGTGGATGAAAACAGAACCAAAGAAAAAGACATCACCATAGTATTTCCTAATACTGGGTACCAAAAGACTTTAAAGGTTTCCAGAAAGTAAGAAGAGAGAAAAATATATTATTTACAAGCATCAAGATTTGAATCAATCTGACACCAAAAGCAGAAGCAATAAAAGCAAAAATAAGCAAGTGGGACTACAACAAAATAAAAATCTTCTGACCAGCAAAGGAAACCATCAACAAAATGAAAATGCAACCTATTGAATGGGAGAAAATATTTGCAACTCAGATATCTTTTAAGGGGTTAATATTCAAAATGTATAAAGAACTCATACAACTCAACTGCAAAAAGAAATTCAATTTAAATATGGGGCAGAAGATCTGAATAGACATTTTTCCAAAGAAGACATACAAATGGCCAACAGGTACATGAAAAGATGCTCAACATCACTAATCACCAGGAAAATGCAAATTAAAAACACAATGAGATATCACCTCACACCAGTTAGAATGGCGATTACAAAGAAGTCAAGCAATAACAAGTGTTGGTGAGGATGTGCAGAAAAGAGAATCATTGTGTACTGTTGCTGGGAATGAAATTGGTGCAGCCACTATGGAAAACAGTACAAATATTCCTCAAAAAATTAAAAATAGAAGTACCAGATGATCTAGCCACTCCACTTCTGGGTGTTTATCTGAAGAAAATAAAAACACTAACTGGAAAAGATATATGCATCCCCATGTTCATTGTAGCATTGTTTACAACAGCCAAGATATAGAAACAAACCTTAGTGCCCATCAATGGACAAATGGAGAAAGAAAATGTGGTATATAGATATATGTAATAGAATATTATTCAACTGTGAAAAAATGAAATCCTGCCAAAAAAAAAAAAACCCCTGAAAAAACCAAGCTCACAGATACAGATAATAGATTGGTTGGTGGCAGTTGTCAGAGACAGAGGGTAGGGGTGGGAGAACTGGGTGAAGGGAGTCAAAAGGTACAAACTTCTGGTTATAAAACAAGTCATGGTGATGTAATGTACAGTGTGATGACTATAATATCATATTGCATATTTGAAAGTTGCTAACAGAGAAGATGTTAAAAGTTCTCATCACAAGAAATAAAATGTTTTGTAACTGTGTAAGGTAATGGATGTTAACTAGACTAATTGTGATGATCATTTCACAATATATACAAATACCAAATCATTATGCTATATACCTGAAACTAATAAAAATGTTATAGGCCATTATACTTCAATCTAAAAACTAAAAAGACTTGACTGGAATCAGTCTTCTGAATAGTTCCATTCAAAATTCAAAGGAGGAATGACCCAAAATTCAGACATAAAATCATTTCTAACCTTTAAATCTCTACCTAGATGAACTCTCAATTAAGTGTAAGGATAAATGAAAGCCATTTTAAAACATGTATAATCCTCCCCCCGCCCAAATATCTTTTATCTATCCTTTCTCTGAAGGCTAATATTGTAAGAGTTGTTTCTTGAAAACAGACAGAGAAAACAAGGAGTCCATAAAAGAGAAAGGCAAAGGGAATCCTGAAGATCATGGATGAAGGGAGGTATCAGGCTGAGAGCTGTGGATCAGACTCCAGAGATTAGGTCAGAATAGTCAGAAGGCTCCAAGAAAGGTGCCTCCAAAGACAAGATGTTGATCCCTACCTAATATGAGCATAGTGAGAAAGAGCTACACAATACAGGAGACTTTGGAAATGAAATAAAGAGAAGCACATGGAAAACTAAGAAAATAATTGGATGACCATAATTACCCTAGGGAAAACCAAATGTGGCATGGGAAGATAATGATCGAATACCACACAACTCAGATAGAAATAGTGTTTGCAAGTCATAAAAATGAACACAGACTATTGATTCAATCAAAAGCATGATATAAATATACTGAGAAGCTAGAAAATTGTAAATGTATATTTGTGTATGAAGTGGTGGTTAAGGGACAGGGGGCATTTTCCAAAGATGTAAGTCAATAGCTAATGACTGAAACTGAAAATCCTCTCCAATAATCATGGTGTTTAGAGGAAAAAAAGATAAATATTACCCCCAAAATAAAAATATTTTAAAGTAGTCTCTGGGAAATGGGAAAAGGTGTGGAGAAAAGTAAACCTCTATTTTTCAAAATAAACCTTAAAGTACTATTTGATTCTTTATGTGTATGTACTACTTTGATGTAAAAATTAAATTAAGAAAAAGAGAAAACAGGCAGATAATCTGAATTACCTTGCAAATTAAATTAAAAAGAAGCCAGGAACACCAGACGTTCAGAAAATATTTGGGATTTCCGTCCCTTCCTCTGTGTGACTTGGGTTCTTTCTTGTTTATCTCAGCTGTCTTGTCTGGTGCTGTCATATTAACCAACTTCCATTACAATCACCTTTTTTTCCTCTGGGAATTTCTCTCTAATGACTAAACTAACAGAGTCACACAGCTATAGGAAGCCTCTCACCAAACATCAAAATCCAGTAAAATCTCTCTTTGGGTGAATGGAAATACTTTCCATTATCTTAACTTGTTTTAAGATGCATATTTCTCTAAAATACACTTATATGATTTTCTTTCTTTAGCAAACAAAAACCAAAAAATGATCATCTCTGCTTCTGGCCTAAGTTGAAAGAGTCCTAACCTTATGTTGCCTCTATAGAACAGAATATTCAAACTTTATCATCAAATTCTGTCTATGGTACAAATGGTTGTTTCCAAACCACTTAAATTCCCACGTGGTTTCCCTCTATAAGCAAAGAAAAGAAAGAGATTGGGAGTGTGGCAAATTCATTCACTTATGCCAGAAACTCACTTATGATTGAGGATGAGGAACACGTGAGATTGTGTATGTGTGTGCGCACACACACAAACATACATACACGCACACACAGTATTTTCGTCCCTCTAATCCCTTGCTCTTCCTAATGGCCCCTCTGCCATCCTCCCACTGAAACAGTGGCAGTCACTCTTCAAGGGAAGTGTAAATACAGCTGAGAACAAAGAAAGCAGCATAACTTTGAATTTCAAATTAGACATTTTTCAATCCCATAGCCAAAACAATAATCTTGAAAGCATAGATTTCCTTTGCAAGTGCCAGGCCCCTGAGATAGCAAATGGCTTTTTTGTTGTTACTCTTATTGTGCTTTGCTTTTACTGTTAAATCTTAGCTCTTTTCCCAGAAAACATGGGGTCAGAGGAAAGGGCAGTGAAACCTAGGTGGGCAAAATGGAAAGAAATATAGGTGAAAAAAAGAAACCTAAAATAGCTTGAGGGGAAATCTGAAAACAACAGGGAAGTGTATCTTACTTCCCATCCAGAATTCTGGGACATGACAGACACAGAGTGACAGGTACAACCACAGGACAGATGCAGCATCAAAGGGCACTTTGAAAGGTAGAAAAGAGTAGGGGGGTGTGGGTCACAAACTAAGTGAGCTCTGTTACAGAAAACTGAAGTCAATCACATATTCATATATCTAAGTTTTATTGTATATCTATTTAAACCCAACACTAAAATCTCAGTTCTGGAGAACCAGTATGGTTTTGCTTTGCTCTTAATTTACAACTTTTCACATATGGAGTACCAAAATCCATTCATTAATTTCTAAAGAATTTGTTGAGCACCTACTATGTTCCTGTTACAACAGAGATACAGAGTTGAATCAAACAGACAAGCTCCCTGTCTTCCTGGCTCCCATTCTAGCTGGAGAGACAAGCAGTAAATATATAAAGAATCAAAAAATATAATTACAGACCATAATAAAGGGATAATGGGATATAAATAAAGGGCAGGGATACTTTAGACAGGCTTTGGAAGAAGGTTCTCATGGCAGGAAACCAGAGAAAGGGGGCATGAATCATCAATCCCTGATTATTTTCCCACCATAGAGGTAGGAAGAAAAAAATATCCTTCTGGAAGAGTCTCTTCCCTCTTGGCATCATCACCTTAGCTCCTTTCCGCCCCTGCCTGCCAAGCAGCACCCCATGCTCCGAATGCTTTCTCCACCCTCCTTCGAAATCTCAGCATCTCTTTTCTCTTCATTGTGACAGTGAGCTAGTTTGTCAGCACAGCACATGTCTGTGCTGACATGCTGATGGGGGCTAGAGACTTCCACCGTTCAGAGAACAAAATGACAGTTTCACGGGGGCCTTCTGAAGGGAAGGACCCGCAAAGCAGGGATCATCAGGCAAAGTGATCAGGGATATATCTGAAAGATGGCTGGCTCCCTTAAATCACTCCTGGTAGGGAGACACTGCTCAGCCTATCAGGAGAGCTGCCCTTGATCTTTCAATAATTTGTTGCCAGTATCACAGTGTTCAATATTTAAGAGACAGACAGAGTATAATGATCCAACAAAGCAACAGAGAAGAAATAGCCAGAGCAGTGGGAGGGGAACCAGGGAGAGATAAACATCAAAGAAGCTGTGAAAGATGACACTAGTAGAGCCATTTAAAATAGAGCCAGAACAACCATTCCAGAGGAATAACCTTGTACGTCCCACTTTCTGTACCTCTGAACTGGACCAATCTGCCACCATTCCAAGAAGTAAGCAAAAGAAACCAGAATATCCTGTCTATTGAAAGGATTGATAAATGAACATTTACCTAGTGACTACGTCACCTGACCAATCAATGAAGTACAAATCTAGCTTTACATCATCTTGTACCAATGAACACTTCTAGAAAACAACAACTTACCTCCTCTTCCTTTCTTTCTCATGAGAGAAAACCCTGAGCCCCTCTCATATAATCAGAACACTATTTGGGTTTCTACCTATATCTGTATACCCTCAATTGTAATTCTTTTATCCCAAATAAACACTTTGCCTCTTGAACTGGATTCTTGTTTTTTGGGTTGACAAAGCCAAGGGAGATGTCTCTATATGCATGAAAAGGTGTTTGTGAATTTTGGCAAATGTACTTTGAGAGGTGGTACAGGAGAAGAAGTCCACTTTCAATAGGTAGAAAATGGAGATAAGAAAGTAAAGACACATGCTTTAGGAAGCCTACTTAAAATGGGGAGAATTGGTAGATAGTCAATAGTTAAAGAGAGTGCAAAGTCAAGTGTTTTATTCACATACGTGTATTTTTTTTAGGATTGAAGAGACATGACCATGTTTATGTGCTGATGAGAAAGCCAGTAGAATGATAGAGAGATGGACAACACAGAAAAAAGAAGGGCAAAAAATTGGAGGAAATAAAATATCAAGAGACAAAGCATATCTATGTCCACACCCAAGACCACTTCACAGAACTCTGGGTTCATATATGTAACTGCCCATTAGATATGACAAATGACCATGCACAACTTAGCTTCACAGTTGTTTGTACCAAAAGCCTAAAAGTAAATGCTGACCTTCACTTTCTCTCATACCCTCACATTTTATTGGTCCTAACCATTTGTCCAGAATCTAATCAATTCTAACTGCTACCACCATCATCTCTCACCTTGACTATTATTAACCTGTCTGCCCTCTTGCATCCTTGTCCCCTTATAGCTCATTTTCCACGCAGCAGCCAGATTGATCTTTATAAAACATAAGACAAATCATACCACTCTTTGGCCCCAAACCTTCAAAAGTCCCCCCATCTGAGTCAGAAGAAAAGCCACTACCTTGGCCTGCAAGGTTTTGTGCATGTTGCCCGCCCCCTCCCTCTCACCCCCATGCCTCCTCTACCCTGCCTTTGTCAGAAGGGGGTCAGGAAGGAAAGGAGTGCACGTTTGCTACAGTTGTCCTTTCTTTTTCAGAGAAATAAAAGGAGGGCCATCTGCTGAGATGGAGAAGGGTCGTCATAGGTTTAGGGAAGTGGAAAGAAAACATTGCGAGTTGCATAAGAATAGCTGCTCAGCAAACGTGAGCAGGAGATGACCTAAAATAAGTAAAGATCCCTAAGGTTGTGAACCATGCATTTTAGTGGCACCTATTCACAGGGCTGTGTGGTTTATTCCAGCTTGTGCTCAGCAATCCTGGAACAGGAGCAAAAGAGGCAGGTAGATCCAGATTGGGAATTGTTTAGGGATGATGGAATCTAGAGAGTCAGTGTGAGTAATGGTGGGGAGAGGTGAAGGGAAGTGATGTTATTCTCAAGACTGGCCCTCCTAAGGGAAGGAGTTGGGGGAACACACCTACTATGAAGGTCCTTTGAGGCCTTTTCTAAGGAATCTGACAGGCAAACACATACGCAGCTCAGTATAAGAAAAGTTCCCAATGTCTTGGCTTCCACCCCATAAGGCTCATTAAAAGAGTCAACACTAGACCTGTCTGCTTTGCTAAAGTCTAACCAGAGGCATGAATTTAAGTTTCCTTCCCTTACAGATTCATTTTAAATCTGTAAGTCTCCCAAATTAGACTTTCACATATTAAGCCTTTGGGGGGTTGTTAAACATAAATTTGACTTTAAAGAAGAGAGGATCTAAAAGAGTAGTTCCAGAGCTATCTCCAGAGAGAATTTTTAAAAGCCTCCAATATTTCCAGAGAGTCAACCTGGATATAGTTCTCATCCCATAGAAATCTTCTTTCCTACACACGCAGCCCGAACCCAAGACCGTGTGCCTGGCACCTGAACTCCAAGGGAGGCCTACCTCAGTCACCACAATTTTTGTAAAAATTAAATAAGTAGGTTAGAAGCAGTCACTTGGGAACTAGTTGGCTTAGAAACTGCCCCAAAGAAAATCCCCTCTTGGAGCATTCCAAAGCAGTTCTTAAATCCATGCATAAAGGTCTTTGGGAATGATATTTATCTTAACATGTTCTAAATATATTCATCTATGGACTTGTTAGTACTTCAACCTGTGGGAAAAAATCTAACTATTTTATCTCCAGCAAAATTTAAATCATATGTCCACTGATCCTTGATACTACTTATGTAAGGATCATGCAAGTCCCCAGTGCTCTCTACGGCAGAACAGCACTTCTCCTACAAGGTAACAACCTGTCCCAGGCAATATACATTCACAGAAATCAAAACTAAATTTATTCTAAGGTCCCAAATCATCTTGTAGTCATCAGTAAATAAAACTCTCCCCTGACTAAAATGCCTGTTCTTAGAAAGTGGGATTTCATAAAAACTTCTCTCAAAGTCAGTTTTTTGTTTTCCATTTTGTAACATGAAAGGAAACTCCATGCATATATAATACACCTAGTAATCTAATTTAAATATATTTTATTGAACTTGAAAGTTGATTCAGATAAAAGCAACACTGGTAGTGAAAAATACTGTACGAGCATAGTCTACCTGCACTAGGTTAACGGCTACTGATTAAAATTATTTTCCTTCACATACAAAAAAAAAAAAAGACTTAGAGCTCATAAAGACAAATGCCCCTGTGGCTCTCTCCCTTCAACTATCCAATGAAACTACTCATGGAAGGTCACATGGCCTCCTAATTCCAGCCAGATCGCCCCTGATTCAATATCCATTGTCTTGCTGTTCCCCCTTACTTCTTCAAGTTCTCTCTCATTCTTTGTTAGCAACAAACCCTTCTTCTGGATCCATGCTTCCTTTTTACCCCTCTGGGTTCTCTTCCTAACCTCTCTGGCTCTCCTTCCTCCAGGGTCCACCGTTGGTCAGCTTCATTCTGACTCTACCTTGCATGCTCTTGACATCAATTCCTTTTTCTACACTGTGATTCCTAAAGAGATTTCTCAGTGCCTCATGTCTCTGGAACCCAAAAGCCACCCTTCTTACTTCTATCACTTCTAACCTCATGGACATCTCTAACAAATGACTTGAAGACCCCTCACACTCAACATGTCCAAAAAAGAACTGCACTCTTGCCCCAGTAATACCTGCCCCTTCTTTCTCATCTTAGAAAAGAGCTTTGTCTTTCACTCAGCTGAATTAGCCAGAAATCTATAAGTCCTTTTGAACTCTTCCTTCTACCATATCTCACTCATTCATTTGATCACCATAACAACTTAAAACAATGTTTCAGCAACTTTACATACAATCTCTTACTGAGTATTTCAAATAACTCTGTAATGTAGGGACTATTATCTTTCTTTTACAGATGAGGGTTTAGATAATTGATGTAAATTCTTAATAAGTGATAAAAAAAAAAGAGATCAAACCTAGATTTGTCTGACTCCGAAGTCCATGGTCTTTTCACAGCCGATACTGTCTGTGCTAGACCATGGGAAACGATGGGTCATGTGCCAAATACCACCTGCTTAAAGCTTTACTGGAACACAGCTCTGCTCATTGGTTTGTGTACTGTCTATGGCTGCTTTAGCACCACAGCAGCACAATGAGTAGTTGCAGCAGAGACATTATGGCCCTTGAAACCTAAGACAGTTACAATCTGGCCCTTTACAGAAAAAAAAAAAAAAAAAAAAGATTTTTATCAATTCTAAGCCATACCATCATCCTCCCTATCCCTGCCACCTCATTCATGTCTTCCTAGATTACTGCCACAGCCCCCAATTTGCTTCTCTGCCCACAGCCTGTATCTCCTCCAATCTATCTTCTGCACTGAAGAATAAAATCCTTCTTCTTTAGCTCATAACCTTTAGGATAAAAGACAAACTCCTTCTCAAGCTATACAAAGCCTTTTGGCACCTTGGTTCCTTTCTTCCTCCCCATCCACATCTACTTTCTCTTCAAGCCAAAGTGAAATACATGGAGTGCAGCAGAAAAGGCCAACCCAGTTCATTCCTATGTTTTTTCACATGGGTTCTCTTTACCTGGAAAGTACCTAAATCCTGCCTCATTCACAGACTTGTTTTTGTATTCTGAGCTCAAGAGTCACTTTCTCCTAGAAACCTTCCTGGATTCCTCAGGCTGAGGCAGGTGAACTTGTTTATTCATTTGTTTATTCAACATATGTTTAATTAGCACAGCTACCAACTAGGCACAATACTTTGTGCTAAAAATACAATAAACAGGACAAGCAGAGACTCTGCTCTTACCAGCCTTACTCTTCAGCCCAAGTTCCTTATTCACCTGTTCAAAGTCTTAGCTCTTAGTTCAAAGTACAAAAAGAGATGAGATGAAGATAGAGATGGAGATGGAGAGGGAGCTGGAGATGGAGAGGGAGATGGAGATGGAGAGGGAGATGGAGATGGAGAGATAGGGTCCGGGATGGTGATGGGGACTGAGATGGGAATGGAGATGGGGTTGAAAAGAATGAGAAAAGGAGAGAGAGAGAGGATTCAGTGATATATTTTTGTCTGACACTCACCATACCGCTAACTTATTGAGGGCTAGGAAGTATCCAGGCTGTCTCCCTAATACCAATAACTACCAGAACACCTGGCATAATGCTGAATGAATTCAATAATTTTGAGTAATACAGGGACACAAGGTAGTTCCAGAGACCAAATCCTTGCACAGAGGTGGGCTACTTAATAGGCAGATGAGAAAATTTCCTGTTGTTTTCTGGGAAAACTCAAACTTTGTAGAATTTGAGAGGTTTTGTGAAAATGTGACTAGGCATAAAAAGAAATATGAGTATAAAAGAACATTCCTGCGAAAGATACAAGTTCTGTTTTGAATAAGAAACAGGGAGTAAAGTCCACTTCACAGTCTTTTTCAAACTACTGGGCTGTACATCTGAAACTACTAAACCATAAAAAAAGGTGCCTATAACCCTGAACTTTGGGCTCCACGAAATATTTTTCTTCATGGGATACTCAGCTCATTAAAGAAAAGAGAAGAGAAAAAGAAGAAGTCTTTTTTACAAGCAGGGGTAAAGCAGATACAAAGAATTGACCCAGTTTCTAAAATAAACATTAAGCTTAAAGCTCTCTCCATCTGGTTAAAACTAAAACCAGAATTAAAAATCAGTATGTTCACACTCCATTTCCTACCTACACCACAACAGTGAGGGCAAGAAAAATTTTAACATATAACTTAATATTATATCTGTGTCACCTAAAGTTTCATGTTAAGATTTGTAAAGAAACTTTTTTTAATTTTGGAAAAGTGTAACAACTCACTTTTAACCTGCCTAGATATCCATCCAGGCCAAATATCCTTCAGAGTCCCCACTGGGCACTCTCCCTGGGGTCTATTCCTATGCCCTGAGGCAAATGCCTTTCAGTCTTCCTAGCTTCTATATGGAAAAAAAAATGCTCTTTCCAAAAGTATAATTTTTTTCTCCATAATATTCCCTGAAGTTCTTCCCTCTAAACTCTTTATTAAATATATTCCATATAATACACATCTTATTCTCCATAAAACAAGATATGCACTGTATATGAAAAGCCCTAAAACTTTTAAGTGACACCACTTCCTTTTCCATATTAACCTCATCTCCAATAACCAGTCCAATTCTAAGGACAGTGGCATAACTGCGCTAACCGAATCTTAGATATACAGAATGTTAGTACTGAAAGGAACCTTGAAAGTCATTTATCTCAAATCTGCATTTCACACTTGAAAAAATTAAAACCCAAAGAGATCCAAAAACCATCCAAGGTCACGCAGCCCTTTGCTCCACCTTATTCTGTATTCTCCCAATCTCTGAGTCTCACCATCTTGTATTTATTTCCATTTCCTATGGAGGGGGTGAGGGCAATGCCCATAATCTCAGTTTGGCTTTTATCTGAACCCCACAGAGAGTGCTAACCGAGCCCATGAACTGGAGAATATGATGTGTGGCATCAGTCTCCGATGCGTGATGCTGAGTGACCAGTGTGTAACTAACTGCTCCCTGGTGGCTCTTAACCACCCACATGGAGATTCAAATTTCCTGTCATACACATCCCACTCCCCTGCTACTCTTCTAAATGTGCTAAACCATTTGCCAGTGAATTACAGAAAGTCCTTAGACTGTTTGAGCGATCATGGATTACATCCTATTTAAAAATTGCAGATCAGCATTATTGTAACTAGTTTTCCTCTCTACCAATTAAACCTCAGCAATTTTCATATTTTCATATTTGTAGTTTTTCATTTTGCTTCGCTTTACTTTTAAGGACTTTGTTTGGATGGCATCCTACCAGGACAAATTCTGAGTGTCATATACCATGTGAGGTAGGCTGCCTCAATTTAGCAACTAAGCAGACAACAATGGAAAGAGTGAAAAATGTTTTTAAATAAAATAAATACCCAAATACTTATAGTCCTTTGAAATATACTGTCTACATGTTTACTAATGTATTTAATATTTTATAGTATATTAAAACAAAACAAAGCAAACAAAAGCAAACTCATTTATGGTTGGACATGATTTATGGCAAAAAGTTATTCACATTTTTATTTTGCTTCTTTTTTTATAAAATTGTAGTGAAATATGCAAATGTAAAGTTTTTTATAATTGTTGGATTAAACTAAAATATTTTATGTGATTATTTAGTAATGAAGAAGGAGCTAAGCAATTGCTTTCTTGATAAATCCTCTTTAAAAGAGGATTCATAAAAATACATTAAGACAAAAAGGATAATCATATCAGAATATTCCAATTCATATTCCTTTGTTTTATAGCCATCAAAACAAATCATCAGTGTATGAAGGTGCTTTCTAAATAGAAGCAAAATCAGTCAGTCTGCTAACCTTTGGGAAAAAAAAGAAAGTTACTAGGGGCTCAATAATAAGATTATATAAATGAAATGGATTTGAAAATATTTCAGGAAGGCATCACTAAGTATTTACTGAGCAAATTAGCAGAGATTACCCACATCTTGATCTAAAAAATAAGGTAGGCTATTCTCCACAACTGCTGCAGAACTAAACTTCGAAAATGCTCTTTTTCACAAAAGCCCTTTAGTAGTGAATTTCGTGAATATCAGCAGAGTAGTCAGGTTCACTCAGAACTGCCTGTCCTGGAGTAGTAATGGCTGCTACCAGAACCAAGGAGTGCACTCAAGGCATAGAGCATGCCAAAACTAAGAGAAGACAAATTTGAGGTAAAAAACACATGGTGGTAGGCGTATCTAAGAAGCAACCCTTCCAGATCTGGAATCTGAGCAGGAGGGTTCTCTACCTTGAGGGAATGTAGGAACAAAGGATATAAGCCTAAGAAATCCCTAGACAGCAGGTAAGAGAAATACTCTGGGATCCTGCTGACATAGAAGGGATCAAGGGGAAACATAAGGTGACTGGGATTGAAGGGAGGCCGTGGTCATAAACTTTGTTTGAAGATTTGTCTGATATCAACAAGGAGACCTTTGAGACTGTGGTCCAGGACAGAGCCTACATGCAATTTAGCATCGGGGGAAATCTAACAGGGAAGAGCGAATTCTGACTCCACGTTGGTTCTGTTTCTTCAACTTTTACCTTTGCTTTTCATTGCTTTTCTTATCATATCACTACCTACAGCTGTAAGTATACATAATGGCCTGCCACAGGGAACCCTGACCCTCTGCCTGACAAACTAAAAGGCCTTTGTTCAGCTCACAGAGAGACATTCTGACCCTGCCCACCTGTGAATGGCTGCAGAAAAGAATTAACACATCCCCTCCCTGATGCAGGCCAAGCAAGAAGATTTTGCAAGACAAATGGCCTGTTTACTTTTTTTCTTCAACTCTTCCCCTCTCTGTTCTATAAAAGAAACCGGCATCCAGACCCCATAAGATGTTTTTTTGGGTACACTAGTCCGCCATCTTCTCGGTCTGCCGTCTTTCCTTGCCTCAACACCTCGTTTACCGATTTATTGGCCTGTCTCGCGGTGAACAGAGCGAGCTTGGACTCAGTAACAGAAAGAACCGAGGAGTCTCAGAGGAAAGGCCATTAAAGAAAGAGGAGGGCTCAGAAAATCTCTAGGAACTGGAATTGCTGCCACTGAAATTTTTAAATTTTTGCTGGAAGGCACAAAAATTTCAGATGACATTCTCCAGAAAAATGAAGCTATCATTTACAAGCCGTGATTACTTTCTCAACAGAAAATAGGCTCTTGGTATCTCCAACAACTGTTTGACAAAACATCTTTCTCAGTTATTGAGTTGTAAGGTTAGAAGTGGTGCTTCTCAAATAGTCGGCACAGATTGACTAGATCCTAGCACAGCTGAAAGCATAAACCAGTTTTCTATCTCCCTCTTCCCTTACTCCCCTTCTCCATCACACACACACACACACACACACACACACACACACACACACACAGAGCAGGGCTCTATGGGGCTCCCAGGCACAGAGGCCTTTTTGTCCCCCGTTTCTTATAGGCAAGACTCCAGCCTCCATGACCTTCCCTGAGTTCCAAAGGGCAGATGTGAATAGTTGCAGCCAGGAAACCACCTGAAGCAAGATTAAAGGGACCAGAGAAGCTCATCAAGATTAGGAGAGTGACCACCTGAGACCCTGCACACACCCTCATCTTGTCAGCAACCCCACCGTTTTGAAACTGCAGAAGAAAGAAGAATGCAGGACTGTTACCACCTTGATCCTTATCACATACCCCTGACCATGAGCCCTGACTATAAGACCTCTCCCTATTCCCCAGGGAGCGGGGCACAGTTCTTGAGGTGCTACCCTGATGTGTTCCCCTCTTTGTCTGGCAAAGAATAAAGCCACCCTTTCTTTCTCCTCCAAAACTCTGTCTCTGTATCTCATTTTGGCATCAGTGTACAGGGAGCCAAGATTTTGGCAACACTATTTCAGGAAAAAAATCATACTAGGATCACAAACAGCTGAAATGGCCACATTTGGTTGATATTTTGTGCATGTGTGTCTAATTAGTTTTGGAATTGTGGGAAGTTACTGCAACACTTTATGGGTCTTAACAGTTTTCTATCAGCTTCTTGGGTTGTTGCAAAGGAAATATTCCATGAAATTACTAAGGACCCAAGAACTAAGAAGGAAATTAAAAGGCATCTCCTTGGAACACTCTGGCTATAGAAGCGGGATTTGTTCAGAGGCATACAAAGAAAGCCAAAGTCGACAGGTAAAAGATGTCAGATATTGGTTTATTCGGGTGTTGAAAGGAGATAGCAAAACTCAAGAAGAAAAGGATCCACTTTATGACCAGAACTTCATCTTGAAATTAAGACAGGAACTGACGAAGAGAGGAGAAAGAAATTTTGATATAGCAATATAATTAGCCATACATGAAGTAGAGAAGAATGGGACCAATTCTGAACTAAATGAAGTTTTGAAAACTCAACTGAATCTATGTGAAAATTTCCAATGTAGGTAAATTCAGAACGTAGATGGTAAAAAAAAAAAAAAAAAAAATTGGTGGGAGAAAGGGTTGTTGGTGTTTCTAATGACTAGCCTCTCAGAACTTATTATCAGGCCTCATGAAAGACAAGATTGGGGCAATCCAGCTGAAGGAGCTGCTACACTACCACAGGCAGACAATACAGGTGAGCTCACCAGGGCTTTCACAAAGGAATCATGGCTAAAATTCAAAAAGTGTGCATTTTTCTGGCATGTATATTCATCAGAGACCTAACTGGGGTGGATTCAATGACAGGAGATTCTTATTATAATCATCAGGGACATATTCAACTTCATTCATTCATACAACAAATTTAGATTGAGCATGGCATTAAGAATTATTTAGAAGTTGAGAATATAGAGGCAAAAAAGGTAGACAAAGGCCCTAGTGTCACGGAGCTTACATTCTGAAGAAAAGAAAAACAGAGTAAACATGGTTTCAGGTCTTGGTAGATACAGTGAAGAAAAAGATTAAAGGGAAGAGAATAAGAGTGATTGGCATTGTGGTGGTTTTATAGGAGGGTGGCATTGAGTAGAATTTCTGAAGAAGTGGTTTGAATGGAGTATTTTGAAGGTAAAGCCAATAAACTTGTTATGAATAGATGTAATACATGAGAAAAACAGGAAACTAGGATGATTCCCAAGTTTTGGGGCCTGAGAAACAAAGTAAATAATGGTGTCCTTCAACTCTACATAGATTTTATTTTTCTGTTATTCTCTTGTTGAAAATCAAACTACACTAGTATGTCTACTCTGCAAAATAGTTTGACAATTTCTTTAAAAAAATAAATAGACACTATATGTCCCAGAAATCTCTTTTCTGGGTATTTATCCCAGAGAACTAAAAACTTATGTCCAAACAAAAAAGTACACAAACGTGCATGGAAGTTTTATAGTAATAGCCAAAAATTAGAAAGAATCAAAATATCCTTCAATAGATGAATGATTAAACAGCAGTATATCCAAACCATGGAATACTACTTAGGAATAAGAAGGAACAAACTATTAATAAACTCAACAACTCAGATGGATCTCAAGGGACTTATGTTGAGTGGAAAAGGCCAATTTCAAAAAATCACATTTTGCATGATTCCATTTATATAGCATTTTCAAAATTACAAAATTATATAGATAAAGAACAGATCAGTAGTTGCCAGGGTTAGGGAGGCTTGGGGGAAGCCCATGAGTGTGACATGAGGGAGATCTCTGTGGTAATGGATCAATTCTGTATCTTGATTTCAATGGTGGTTACAGAATCTACACGTGTGATAAAACAACACAGAACTATATACACATATGGTACCAATGCCAATGTTGATCTTGTACTAGAGTCATATAAGATATAACTATTGGAGGAAACTAAGGGAAGGGCACAAAGACCCTCACTATACTGTCTTTGCAACTTCCAGTGAATCTATAATTCAAAATAAATTTTTTAATCTAACTATGCTCAAGTATAAGGCAAAATGCATTATATAAATATTAAAAGTAGTAAAGTAATAAATACTATATCTGACAAAATGTTGTCTTCTGAATTTATAAAGCACCATTTTTGCCAATACATCTTACCACTTTCAGTGTGTAGGCAGTAGTTTAATTAAGAGATCATCAAGATCTCTTTGTAAGAACATTTTCCTCCTAAAAGCCTCTGGAGGAAACAGCACTTGGAATTCTCACTCTCCCTCTGTTACTTTTAAGCAGCGAAGAGAACCTGTGTGTTCTTGTTTCTGTACCTGTACAAAGGAGTACAGAAGGCTAAACAACTGTTAACATTGGTGACCAATAGCTTGCAGACATTATGAACTCCGAAAAGTACCTTGTTTAGACCCAAGATACTGACCTTTCACGAGTCAGCCGACATTCCTGGACTCTAACATTTTTCCCACTAGTGTCATAATATAAAATTCTATAATGTGGAATCTCAAAAAGGATGGCTTAGACCAAAAACCAATTACCATGGCCCAGAGGCTTAAAAGGTGCTAATAACACTAATCATAACTCCAGTCCTGAGACTTCCCTGGTGATCCAGTGGTTAAGAATCTGGCTTCAATGCAGGGGACACAGGTCTGATCCCTGGTCGGGAAACTAAGACGCCACATGCCGCTGGACAACTAAGATCCCACATGCCACGGGGCAACTAAGCCCGTGCACTGCAACTACTGAGCCCACACGCTCTGGAGCCCATGCGCCCCAACTAGAGAGAAGCCTGCACACCACAACTAGAAAAGCACGCGTGCCGCAACAAAAGATCCCATGTGGGGGTTCCCTGGTGGCACAGTGGTTGGGAGTCTGCCTGTGGATGTGGGGGACACAGGTTCGTGCCCCGGTCCGGAAGGGTCCCACGTGCCGCGGAGCGGCTGGACCCATGAGCCATGGCCGCTGAGCCTGCGCATCCGGAGCCTGTGCTCCGCAACGGGAGAGGCCACAACAGTGGGAGGCCCAAGTACCACAAAAAAAAAAAAACTCCAGTCCTAAGGTTACTCTAGGTCTCAGAACTAGGCTTGGATAAATCATCAAAGTCAACGTGAGGGTGTGTATGGTGATGAAGTCCCCCTCAAAAATCTCCTTTTTCAACATTTTCTTTTGTATGTATTTCCTTAATTCTGATCTTCTGTATCATCCAGTCTTAGTCTGAGTTTAGAATACTTGGTCCTTCACTCCTGTAGAGAGAATTCTACTCCCAAGATCATCATCAAGACGTTTAGTACTCAGGTCTGTATGCTACATCCTAGACACTTTTGTCATTGCTGAATAAGCTTACATTTACTAATACTTTCATTCTCTCAGACTGGAATATATTCCAGCTAGAATTTTGTAATGGAGACTAGACTTATAAACTCTTTGCCTAGTCTTAATTGTAAAAGCCTACATAAAACTAATTATTAAATAAAACATTTTCTAAACAGGGTATCTCACATCAGATCCTGTCTACTTTTTCAGAATTTTATGCATTGCCCACAAAACCTATGGAATATGCCAGATGCTGCCTTTCTAGATATTGGTCTCCTTTTGGAAATAGCTCTGCCAGGTACAATGCTATGAACAGAATTATATCAAAGAGTTCCCATTCTAATTTTTGTATCAGTCCATTCATACTGCTTTTCATGTGCTAAAACATTCTAAAAAGTAAAATATATTATTTTGCCTTTTTATTTTCTAAGGCTGAATAAAAATTAAACCAATGTAAATGACATGAATTAAACATTTTTCTGAAGACAAAGTAGTTTAATTTACTCCTGTCAAAGACTGGAGCCTGGAGAACTATCAACAACAATAATTTTTTTAAAAAAAGAAAATAAAAGATACTTACAGCCAACCATCATCATGGCCACGGAAAACATCTTTTCCACATCTGTGGTAGGAGCTATGTTTCCAAATCCTATGGTTGTAAGGCTTGTCATGGTAAAGTAGAGAGAGGACACATACAGTGAATCCTTGCTGGGTCCTCCTTCCCATATCCCTGCACTGGTATTGTATCGATACGGAGTCCCAATGCTCAAGGCCAGCTGGTAGAGCCAACTGTCTATCTGGATGGTGTTTGTGACTTCATCGATGACCTCATAGTCCCCAATGCTGTACCATATGCAGGCCAGCCAGTGAGCAACTAGTCCAAACACACACACCAGGAGCACAAGGACCGCTGCTCCATACTCTAGGTAATGGTCCAATTTCCTGGCAACACGGCCCAGTCGCAAGAGACGCACCACTTTTAAAGAACTGAAGAGACTGCTGATTCCCTGAATTAAAAAAAAAAAAGAAATGACACAACACTTTCAGAAAAGAAAAGGCTAAGGAAAACAATGCAGTGGCTCACCTTAATGAACTCAATCACCATTTATATACTAAGAACATACACATACTACAGCTCCGACTTTAAGTCAACAACAACAAAAAAGCTGAAGTGATAAAGAAACTTTTTAAATGCAGATTCCTTCCCACCAGGAAAAAAGATATTTGTAGATTATTAGATAAAAAAACTTTTCATTAGGTAAGGAAGACGGAGTTTATTTTCATATGTAGAGTATAAATAGCACAGAGAAAAACCAAAGGAGAAAATAGCTCAAATGCAATATACTCAGAGTATAGAAATAGGGTGATGAATTTAGACATTTTATTTCTTCTTCCTACAAAACTTTTCCTGTACTCTAAAAGATTTAATTTTATTTCTTTATAAATGCTATGAACAGCAAAACTTCTGAAAAAGGAATCCTAGTTTTACTGTCAAGCAAACAGGAAATACTTCTGTGTATATTAGAATGAGCAAATGCCATTATTTCCACCACCTCCTGCCACAGTTATGATAAGCACTAAATTTGTAGAGCTGTGAAAAAGTGAAGAGTTGAACCTAGAATGGGAACATACCTACAAAACTCTATCATCTTCTGGCAATAGTCATTGAAAAGAATAAGGGAATGGCAGCAAGAAAATTCATATTTTGTTAAGAAGCTTAAAACATCAAATATAGGGCTTCCCTGGTGGCGCAGTGGTTGAGAGTCCGCCTGCCGATGCAGGGGACACGGGTTCGTGCCCCAGTCCGGGAAGATCCCACATGCCGCGGAGCGGCTGTGCCCATGAGTCATGGTCGCTGTGCCTGTGCATCCGGAGCCTGTGCTCCGCAACGAGAGAGGCCACAACAGTGAGAGGCCCGCGTACCGCAAAAAAAAAAAAAAAAAAAATCAAATATAGCATTATCCAAATGGAAACATAGCATAGACTTTATTCAATCAGTGAAGTTCTCAAAGTTACTTTTTGAGGAAGCATGTGATAAGCCACCCAGGTAGAGAGCGTAAAGCCATTCCTGGTGCATGAGGGAAAGACAAAGCAGTGACCCAGGACCCTCTCATCTGATCATCACCTCCAAGTCTCACAGAGTCCATGACTTCCTTACTGCTAATTCTATATCCCAGGGAGGAGACAAGGCAGCTAACGTAACCTACTCTGAACTTAAGTCTGAGCAACACGGAGGAACTGGCTGGTATAGTAGAACAGATGTAACATTAATGAGACTCTAATTACGGCATCGTAAAGTTACAGTGAAAAAAGGCTAGGAATGCATTTGGTTATACTCTATATGATAGTATATATTTGAAATTTTGCAAAATAAAAATTTGAAATAGAGAGAAAACAAAGAGAAATAAAAACAGGAGACCTTATGGAAGCAAAAAAGGAACAGGAGCATCCGGACAGTTTTCTGTCTCAACCTCGATAACCTTAGGCCTGGCTCTTAGGCAGGGATATTGAACTTTAGACAGTAAGAGTAGCATTAATAAAATTCAGAAGATGAACTGGCATAATTCAATGAAATGAGATGTTGAAAGGTAAGAAGATTCAGGAGAGCTTGCAAGCTCTCAAAAAAGGAACTACATAATCATGAACAAGAAAGACAAAAATAAGTTTTTATTGAGCATTTCTATATGGCAGGCTCTGAGTTGTGCCCTGGGGACATTAAGACAAATGTGCCTTGCTTCTGCTCTAAAGAAACCCATAGTCAAAATGCATGAAAAACTCAAAGGGTTAAATTAAAAAATAAAAACATTGTTATTGTAGATGTTGTCCTCCACTTAGCTCCAAATTTTAAAGGAACTGTGTTACTTCTATTTAAATACTGGGTTGGCCAAAAAGTTCATTCGGGATTTTCTGTAGGAGCTTACAAAAACCCGAACGAACTTTTTGGCCAACACAATACTACAGAGAAAATTATTTCTACTGGAATTCTTTTTTCGAAACCCCGCTAAAAACAAAAGAAGAAAAAACAGAGAGGAAACCTTTAACCCCATTTAAACTAAAAACTAGTCACAACCCTCAACTAGAATGTAAAGAATCAGGACCCACTCGAATTAGGCCCAAATAACAGGAGGACATACTCCCCTGACCTCTGATGTAGGCAGATCTCTCCAAGAGGAGGTGATCCACCCTGAGGGGTACCTACTCTGGACTCCACTTAATCAAAAAGCACCATTTTCTATAGCCATGTCCAATATTATTTAAATGTTACAAAATATTTGGTAAGTATTGTAAACTCTCTCTGTCATGGGTTCTATGTCACCGCTTTCTCCTAGATCTTAGCCAACTCTCCAGCTGACATGTCTTTCAAAATCATTTTCTGGGGCTAACCTTACCCATGCTTCTTTTATGTGTTAGGATTCTCATTACGATTACCCTCAGCCTCTCCTGGTTGATTTACTGCATTCCCATGTTTCAACTGACTTCTATGAGTTCCTGATACAGAAGTCAAATGCCTGCTGTACATTTCCATTTAGATATTCCATAGGTGTTCAAAAGGTAATATGTCCCTACTCTTGTGAACAACATCATTATGAGGCTAGTCTCTCAGACCTGGGGCTGAACACCCCCTTTCCTGTCACATCCAACCGGTTATCAAGTCTTGAGGATCTCAGCATTCAAAGTGCTCAAAATATACCTGAAGAAATCTCTCAAAAATATCCCTTCTTTCTTATTCTCAAGGCCATGCCTTGGTCATGGCTTCATGTTTTTTCTCATTGTGTGACAGGAGTAGCCTCTCCATCAGCCATACTACCTCTGTTCTCACTCCCTTTAATTATGTGATCACACTGTAGAGGCTACCAGCCTGCTATCGTTTTACATCATATATATCTAACCATGTCCCTCTCTGGTCTAAAATCTTTAGTATTAGCTCATTACCTATAGAATCAAGTATTCACTCCCTACTATGACATGCAAAGCCCTTCAGGACCTAGCATCTGCCTGTCTGGTCAGCATCTCTCCCAGCAAGTCCTCCTCCTGCTGTCTAGACTCCTGCCATGCTCAACTATGTGTAGTTCCCAGAGTGCCCATGCTGTTTCATGCCACATTAACAATTTGTCCCCTGTACTTAAAGCACTCTTCCCTCCCACTCTCTTGGTGGCCGGGGTCTTACTTATAGTTTATGGCAGAGACTCTCTCCTCCATGTCCATTTCCCTGACATCTTCTTACCTCTCCCACCATCTTCATTGTTATACCCACTGTGAGAGTTAGGTGTCCTTATTTTGTATTATCATGTCCTCTTTGTCCGTCTCTATTACAACAGTCATCATAATAGCACTTTATTACAAGTCTCTGTTTGCATGTATGGTATCCCAGGAAACTCTAAACCCCTTGAAGAATATACCTAGTGTCAATTACAAAGTATGGCATATGGTAATAGGTTAAGCAGTCAATACGTTCAATAAATGTATGAAAATCTTTTTACGACACAAGTAAATGTGGGTGGGGTGAATTGAGTGTGTGGTGGGGCAGGGAGGGGGCATAGTTAATAATCTTATGTGATAGGTATCATTACTAAAACATAGCCTAGAAACATTAAATAATTTGACTAAGTTCATGCAGCTGGTAAGAGGAGGGGCCAAGAATCAAATATAGGCAGTCTTGTCCACACTCCTTGCACTTCACTATCTGACCTCATTCTGAACCTCACTATATCTAGAGCATAATGTGCTCTAGATATAAACAAATCACATTTGTACCAGCAGTATTGGCTTAAATACAGGCAGTCTCTATAAGACTGAATAAAGGAGATTAAATACCTTGCCTCCCATTTATTCCCACCCAGGCCCAACAGTGGCCCACTTAGGGGTCTGTGGAGGCCCCAGAACCCTAGAGAGTCTGCAATTCTCTAACATGGACCAACTCATTTCATTCTAACAATACCAGGACTCCTATCTCCACTGTTCATAGGCGGACACTGAAGCTCAGACAGGTTACACAACTTGTCTAAAGTCACACAGCTAGCAAGGAATGGACCTAGTCCTTCAGATTCTTCATGCATTTCCCACAATAGCCAACTGCTGTGCAGTCTTCCTGTCCTTATCCCAATAATCACTGCAATATTAATCTTCTTAAAAGACAGTATTGAGCATATCCTCCAGGGGCTCATTATAGACATTAAACACAATTTCTACAGGCCTTCAAGGTCCACAACCCCATTTCTGTCCACACTGCCAGGTCATTTCCAACCATGCCTTTGCCAAGCAATAGTGCTCCAGTCAAACCAAACTCCTTTTTGCTCTCAAACAAAACTCCAAAGTTTCACCTTTTAATTTGTCCACAGTGTCCCTTTCATCTACTTATCAAACCAGAAACTGTTATTCAAAATGAGTAATACAGAAGTGTTTGCTTTATTTGGAAAGTTTTTTTTAGCTATCTCATTCTCCACTGTTTTGTATCCAAAAGAATTTAATGCAATTACTATAATCAAAACTCAAAGTTAATGACTTTGTTCTAAAATTTGATGAAATACTTAAAACCAGTAGAATGGATAGATAAATCATTGCACCTTCACTCAATGCAATACTATCTAGAAATAAACATGAACAGACTAGAACTATATGAAATAACAAGAATGAATCTAAAAAGTATCATACTGAACAAAAGAGACTAGACACAAAAGAGTATATATTGCATGATTCCATTTATAAAAGTTTAAATACAAATGGAACTACTCTTAGGGATTAGACGTCATTAGAAGTCAAAGTGGCTTCCTTGAGCTCTACATGTAATATTGATGTAATTTTTAAAGAATGTTTTATTTAAATATCAAAACAATGTTAAGGAAAATCCATTAGTCACTGTTGTGTTGTTAAGGTTAACATTTCACCACAGTACATAATTCAGATTAATGATTTCTTCTGCATCATGTGATTTGGGGAGGGGGAAGAGGTGTCATATTCAACTCTATCTAAAATAAGAGATTTTACTTATTTTCTAACTCACCCTCATAACCTTTAGATTGGTCCTCAAATTATACTTTTTTTATATACATAATTTTTTTAAGATTTCTTTTTTGATGTGGACCATTTTTTAAACTCTTTATTAAGCTTGTTACAATATTACTTCTGTTTTATGTTTTGGTTTTTTGGCCACGAGACATGTGGGATCTTAGCTCCCCAACCAGGGGTCGAAGCCACACCCCATGCATTGGAAGGTGAAGTCTTAACCACTGGGCTGCCAGGGAAGTCTCCTCAAATTACATTTAATCCCTTGTTGGGAATTTTAATTTAACGCATATAGTAATACTGGATACTTTGACAGGCTAAAATAAAATGACTCCCTTCTGTCCTAACACCTTTTTATAACAACCTCTTGATTCTGTGCTTTCCACCAGTTTTGTCTGCTCATTCATTTTCTGCCTAATTTCACTCCATGCTTTCCGATCTTCCTGTGCCTTCCTCTGCACCCCAGTGGCATTCTGCCTCTATCCCAACCTCTGAGCTCTTAGCTCACAAAGCCCTGGGGTTCCACTGCTGGAAGAGAATATCAAACACATCAAATGCATAATAGAGCACAGCAGGGTTAATGGAGAACTTTCAGTCATCAGCCTTCCTTTCTAGCCGGTTTCCTTACTTGAAAAGCCCCTCAGGCCATAGGAGCATAAAGAAAAATATCCAGGAGATATCTCAGCGTTGTTAACTCTTCAGGATATTTTTGTGGATTCCCACATTAAAGAGATGTGGGATGTAATCAGCATAAAAATAATGGCTTACAATGATAAAGCCATTTAAAATACAAATCAATTCTCTCATTTGATGATCACTAAGGATAGTAGGCAGATAACTCAGCTAGCAGTCTTTCCTACCTTCTTCCACCCTTGCTTTATAAACAAAAGAGGAATGATCAAAGAACTTTCTTGTCCAAGGACACATGACAATTAAGTGGGGGTGAGAGAGCAGGAGTACAGACTTATAACATCCAGTTGCTTGGTTTTTTCACCTACATCTAGCATTCTCACACACAGGTTGTGTAGTAGATTGTTTGGAAAAAAATAGCTCGGGTCATTTCCTTCCCTGCATCCATACCCTTTGGCAATGTGACTTTGCAGCCTCTCCCATCAAAAGATAGGGTCTATTTCCCCATCTTGACTTCAGTCTAGACTGGCCTTACGACTTACTTTGGCCAGCAGAATGTGGTGTAAGTGACGCTGTGCCAGTTCCAAGCCTAGACCTCAAGAAGCATGGCCTCCAGTCATGGTCTTAGAACCCATGGCCATTCTAAGTTGCCATATGAAGAATGGCAACTAGGCTTTTGGAGGATGAGAGACCATAGGAGCAGCCCTATGACATCCATCTGAGCCATCTGGGATCAGTTAGTCACCAGCCATCTCAGCAGCCTACCACAGATGTATGGGTGAACTTAGTTGAGATAAGCCAAATCTAGCCAAAGTCAGCAGAATCACTCAGGTCACAGGAAAGTGAGTTTAATAAATGGTGACTGTTATTATCCATAAAGTTTTGGAGTAGTTTGTTATGTGGGAAAAAAAAGCTAACTGATACAAATGTGAGGAAAGCACATGTATTTTGTGTACAGTATTTCATACTTGTTTGACTTAAAATGGGGGCAACATAGATATGTATGTGATACAGAAGTCTCATTTTAACAAGACATTCTTCCAAATAGGTAAGATATGAATATATAAAATAAATTTTAATATGCAATTGTTAGATATTATTTACCTTTTGTATTGGGAAATGTGTCACTATTTTGCTTTGCAAGAATTTATGCCAGTAAATATTCCATGAGAACAAAGAACTCCAAGTTATTACTTCATATACCTCCTAAATAGTTCTTAAATCCAACCTCACCTAAAGCTTGCCCTCACCCTGCATAACTTGTTTCCATGTGGATGACCCTGCTGAAAACCTGGCCTCGCAGTTTCTCCACCAATTCATCTCCAACAATCTTTTCACTTTTCCTTAGATGCCCACTCCCGAGGTCATAATCTGAAATTTCTCATATCTAAAACGTTTTCCGGCTCTGAAATCTTGAATTGAACCATCTTGTTTTCTGACCATATCTTCTTCTATGTTGAGCTAAACCGTCCAATTACATCAACATTCAACCTTATTGAATCTCCAGTCTACTGACAGAGCTGCTTTTTCCCAATCTATTAACCCCTCCATTCTCCATTTTCTTCTTTATGTGGCCCTATAATTTCAACACCACCATACATCCTGAATTCCTTAGTATGTCTGTCTCTTCATTATAACCTGTATCAAAACCCTAATTCTAACTCAATTATCAGCTTTCTTCAGGGCTGTGTTTAAGAACTGCTTAAGAAAGTAATACAATAGGGCAGATTGATTCCCCTAGAAATTCATTATCATCAATCTCAAAACATCTCCTAACTACCTAGCAATTTTACTACTTTTCTTATGAATTCATCTATCCACTATATTTTAAACTTTCTCTCCTCTGCTCAAAAATCCAGCCACTCCCCCTTCAACTACATCTTTCTCATAGACATTTAAATATCTCATGTCTCTCCCATTAAAAAAAAAAAAGTTACTACTCTCCCCTCCACCTTCCCATTCCAGACATTGCCCCTGGTTCTTTTCTAATATATAAGCACTAGCCATTTGATTACACAAACCAGAAACCAAGAAGTATTCATGTTGCCCCTTTCTTTGATATCTCCCATACCCAATTTATCTTAAAACCCTATTAACTTTAACTCCTAAATATCTTTCCAATTTATTCACTTTTCTTCATCGCCACTGACACCATCTTAAACCATGCTACTAGCATCTCTCTCCTAGACCTATGGAAGTGTTCTAATAAATCTTAAGGCATTCATTTGACTCCGTCCACTCTATTCTGAACACTATATAAGAGTTATCTTTTGAAGTCACTCATAGTTTAAAATCATATAGCTTCCGTTGTTCTAAAATCTGTTTTGGTTTAGTCTAGAGCAGGTCATTTCATTATATAATCTCAAAGGACCAGGTATGTTCCCTTCGTGCCATTTGTCTCTTTCTGATTGTGTATTCATATCATGTTTTGTTCATTCTTTTATCCCTAGCACACACTCTAGAACTCCCTGCCACAGTGTAAGCACCAAATATTTATTAAGAAAATGAATACATTAATTAAAGAATAAACTAAGCAATACAGAAATCTCTCATAATAATTTCTGACTCCTCTAGCACTGATATTGTAATTAATAATTAATAGTTATTTAATCTTCATGGGTAGCACAATATTAGGCAATTATATAGAAACCACTCTGTTTTATAAGCATTGGGGTCTAAGTAGATTTTGTACATGAATGACTAAATAGTCCATTTCCATTTCCTTTTGTAGAGTACAATTTAAAGACTGAAAGAAAACTAATGTAGCAAACTACAATTGTTATCTGCATCTCTAACCCATATAGCAAGTTCTATTGCCTCCTTCCTATTCAGAACTCATTTCTCCTACTCATCTTACCAAGAGATCCATGGAGAAATAATACTAATTACTCCCTGTATTAGTTAATATGCTTCAGTAGAGAAACTCAATTTAAATAACTTGTACCTACCACCTGTTTTAGTCTATTTATATTCTTATCAATACATAGTGGCATAAGTAGATAGGTAGATAGATAGTAGATAGATAGATAGATAGATAGATAAACAGACATCTGTTTTAAGCAACATCCATGATATACTAATTTTAAATGCTTCTTATTACGGAAAAAAAATGTTCTCATTAATATCCATTGGTCCAGAGTGAATATAAAGCATGATCAAAATATGCACCAAAAAAGAGGTATATTGCCTAAGTCTCGATTTTTTTTTCAAATATCATGATATATGCACAAGCAAACCAGGTTGGGAGATGCTTTAAAACCTTCAGTAACTTGCTGCCACCTTTACAATAATCCAAACTCCTTAACACAACCTGCCCCTGCCTACTTTTCCAGTCTCCCTTGTGCATCTCTGTCTTCTGCTCTCTGTACTCCAGTTATAGAAAATGTCTTTCCTTTCTTCAAAATTTTTATATTCTCTCTCACCTGGTGGGGTCTCCAAAAGTGAATTTTAAAAACACTCTCCCTCACCCGCTAACTACTCCTTTTGCCTAGTTAATCCTACTCATCTTTCAGGTCTAGGCTTAAATGTCACCTAACCCAGCACCTATAATAACAACACAGGTATAGCTTTCAGAATTCCACAAGGGATATGCTTGGAGTTGTATCAATCAGGGAACCCGTAAGCTGTGGTATCCTCATCAGGTTATTTACAGCTCATTAAAAGTTCTTCATAGTCCAGATGTAATTTACAAATCAGAGATCTTTTTTAAATACAAGTAATACAGTCTAGAAACATAGATACCATATTTCCTTCATCAGTCCCTGGGAGAACCAAGGAAGACAGTTGATCAAAGGTAAAATCTGTCAATGCAGAAGGAGAAATAGTTTTGTTAACCCTTTATCCACAATGTCTAATAAACAAACTTCCTAAAGATGAAAAATTCCAATATAAAGATAAACATGTTCCTTGTGAGTTAGCATGTGTTATGTGAAAGCAGAGATAAAATCATGGAATAAAATGAAGTAATAGAAAGACCAAAGGGAGTAGGGATGGAGGTTTAGAACTTCCTTCAAAGAAGAGTGAGGAAATGATGTATTCTCAAGCATAGTGATAATTACTATGCAGAAAGATAAAGAGCAATTTCTATGCAAGTATCCATAGATAGTTAAGGCAAAAAATTTTTAAGGATTATAGTATACATATTGCATTATATTTCAACCTTCTTTGCCTCCATGTCAGAATTATTCCCTAATGTTTAACAATAGGAAGCCTTCATCATGAATGAAGATCAGTTTGGATAAAAATTTCTATTCCTGTAAGCAACAAAATCAAATAAAGGAATCCTATTGCTATCCTGATTGTTTGCAACTTCCTATCCTCCCAAAGCTAATTCCCTCAGTTAGGCAGACTGCTTTGTCTCTGTAGAAAATTAATGCAAAGAATATATCCTGGAGTATCACCAAATTTTTCAAATATAAAAAAGACATCGATCTTTAAATCTGTTTATTACCATTCTGTACCGCCAATCTCCACTTGGAATAGAATTTAAAAGTTCAGCCTACTGCCACTATCCTCCAATTTGGAACCTGTGGCTGACTCTTACCCATTCTCCAAATCCTTACCTCATCTCCTCCTTCACACTGCTCCTTTATTCACACTCTTGAAAAATTTTTGAGAAAGTTTTTCTCTCAAGCTAGAAGGTAGGTACATTTGAGTTCAGTGACTTTGCCTTGTACATCTTTGTATCCATTAGTCTACAATGTTTTGCACTCCTAGTGGGAGATCTCAGCTTAGGAACCTAAACCCTAAGGTAACCTCTAAACATGTATGGAAAGCTAGCAGTGTAGGTCATATGACTGGAAGATTATTTAAGTGAGAATATTCACGGAAAGGAACTTATGAACAGAGAGGTGAGCATAGCGGCCAAAGGATAACGCCCTACTGTCTGAATGAAGAAGTTTGGGGCACAGATAAGGTTATGCCACAAAGACTGCCCTTTGGCCCTAACTTTTCCATTACTAACAAGAAACAGGTATATTTAGGAAACATTGTAAGCTTCAATCCCTCATTCACTTTAATAGAAATATATATAGTATGGCAATTATGTGTCAGGCACTGCAAATCCAGGCTATTAGAAAGACAGAGTCTTTGCACTGAGGAAGCATAAGGTCTAATTTTGATTCCTCCAGAAATGAGCACAGGGTCTAACCCTTAGTTTTCTAAAGATCTTTGTTGGATTTGACTTCTTAACTTGAAGTAGAATTGAAGGTTGCAAAATAGGGTCACTCATGAACCTTCCCCTGAGCACACAGATGAAAGACAAGTGTTGATAAACCACTAATCCAATCATCGATAAAAATATAAATGGTTTTTTATTATTATTAGAAGCACTAGTGTTATTAATGTGCTTTCTTAAGCAGAGAAGAACTGGGAGGTATATAGGACTTAAAATTGCAGCAAAAGTTTTTAAAGCAGGCTAATAAGAAACTAAGAAAGTCCCATATAGAAGGTAAAATCATCCCAGAGATAATACATTTCATTGCATTAACAGTCTCATACTCTTCAGACTAACTAAGTTTATCAGGGATAAACAGGAGCATTACATAATGATAAAGGGGTAAATTCTCCAAGAAGACATAACAATCCTTATATTGTATGCACCTAACGAGACCATCAAAATATGTGAAGCAAAAACTAATAGAAATGCAAGGAGAAATTAAATGAATCCACTATCATATACTTCAATATCCCTCTGTCAGAGATGGTCAGGTCTAGCAGGTAGAAATCAGTAAGGACAGAGCAGAACTCAACAGCACCATCGATTAGCTGGCTATTACTGACATCTTTGACTACTTTATACAACAACAGCAAAACAACAACAAAAACCCACATTCTTCTCTAGGTCACGTAAAATATTCACCAAGATAGACCACATCCTGCACTATAAAACACACCTTAACAAATTTAAAACAATAGAAATCATACAATACCTGATTTTGGACCACAGTGAAATTAAACTAGAAATCAATAACTGATATATACCTGGAAAATCCAAAAATATGTGGAAATTAAAAAACACACTTATAAGTAAGACATGGATTAAAGAGAAAATTTCAAGTAAAATTTAATGCTTTTTTAATTAACTGAAAGTGAAAATACAACTTAACAAAGTTCGTGGGATGCAGCAAAGCAGTACTTAGAGGAAAATATATAACAGAATGCATATATTAGAAAGCAGTAAAAACTATAATCAATAACCTAAATTTCCACTTTAGCAAACTAGAAAAAGAAAAGCAAATTAAATCCAAAGTAACAAGAAGAAAAGACATATTAAAAATATAGCAAAAATCAATGAAATTGAAAACAGGAAATCGGTAGAGAAAATCAACAAAATCTTAAAAGCTTTTTCTTTGATAATATCAATAAAATTGATATACCTCTAGCCACACTAAGAAAAATAAAAAAGAGAGGACACAATTACTAACATGGCAAATGAAAGAGAGGATGTCACTACAGATGCCATAGACATTAAAAGGATAATAATAATAACAACAACAAAGTGGAATCATATGAACAACTCTATGCCCGTAAATTTGAGAACCTAGATGATATGGACTAACTCCCTGAAAGACACAATCTGCCAAAACTCACACACATACAAAAATAGATTATTTGAAGAGAACTACATCTATTAAACAAATTGATTCAATAAATTAATAACCTTCCAAAACAGCACCAGGCCCAGATGGGCTCATGAGTGAATTCTACCAGATATTTAAGGAAGAAATTATACCAATTGCCTACAATCTCTTCCAAAAGGTAGAAGCAGAAACAATACTTCCTAACCCAGATTTATGAGGCTAGCAATTACCCTAATACCAAAAGCAAAGACAATATGAGAAAAGAAAACTACAAAAGAATATCTCTCATGTACATAGATACAAAAATCCTCAACAAGATATTAGCAAATCAAATCCAACAATATATAAAAATAATTATATAGTATGGCCAAGTAAGATTTATCCTAGGTATACATGGCTGGTTCGACACTCAAAAATCAATTAATAGAATCCATAACATCACAGACTAAAGAAGAAAAATCATATATTCATATCAATAGGTGCAAAAAAAGGCATTTGACAAAATCTATTCATGATAAAAACTCTCAGAAAACTAGGAATAGAGAGGAACTTCCTCACTTTGAAAAAGAACATCTACAAAAACCCTACAGCTTATATCATGTTACATCATATTTAATGGTGAGAAACTAGAAGCTTTCCCACTAAGATCAGGAACAAGGAAAGAATGTCTATTCTCACCACTCCTATTCAACTTCATACTGGAAGTCCTAGCAAATGCAACAAGAAAAGAAAAGGAAATAAAAGGTATACTGGGATGGGGAAACAGAAAACTGTCTTTGTTTGCAGATGACATAATTGTCTATGCAGAAAATCCAAACAACTTGACCCAGAAAAAAAAAAAATCCTGGAACTAATTAGCAATTAAAGCAAGTTTGCAGGATATATGATCAACATACAAAAGCCAATCACTTTCCTATCTACCAACAATGAACAAGTGGAATTTAAAAACACAATACCATTTACATTAGCACAACAAAAATGAAAAACTTAGATATAAATCTAACAAAAAATGTACAAGATATATATGAGGAAAACTATGAAACTCTGATGAAAGAAATCAAAAAAGAACTAAATAAATGGAGCAATAGTCCATGTTTATGGACAGAAATACTCAATATTGTCAAGATGTCAATTTTTCTCTACTTGATCTAAAGCTACCAATGTAATCTCAGTCAAAATCCCATTATTTTGTGTATATCAATAAACTGACTGTAAAGATTATGTGGAGGGATAAAAACTGTGCAAAATAGCCAACACAATATTGAAGGACAAGAACAAAATCAGAGGACAGACACTCAACTACAGTAAGGCTATAGTAATCAAGACAGTGTGGTATTGGTGGGAAAAAATAAACAAATAGATCAATGGAACAGAATAGAGAGCCCAGATAGACCCCCATAAATATAGTCAACTTATCTTTGACAAAGGAGCAAGGGCAATACAATAAAGAAAAGATAGTTTTTTTCAACAAATGGTGATAGAACACATGGACATCCAATGCAAAAAAATATGAATCTAGTCACAGACCTTATACCCTTCACAAAAATTGACTCAAAATGGATCACAGACCTAAACGTAAAACATAAACTATAAAATTTTGAGAAGATAATGTGGGAGAAAACCTAGGTACTTTGGGCATGGTGATAATTTTTCAGACATAACACCAAAGGCATAATTCATGAAACAAATAATTAATAAACTGGAATTCATTAAAATTAAAAACTGCTCTGTGAAAGATACTGTCAAAAGAATGAGAAGACAATCTACAGACTGTGAGAAAATATTTGCAAAAGACATTTGCAAATAATAAAGGACTATTATCTAAAATATATTTTAAAATCTCTTAAAATTCAACAATAAGAAAATTAAGAACCCCATTAAAAATGAGCAAAAGATCTGAACAGCCACCTGACAAAAGTAGATATTCAGATGGCAAATAAGCATATGAAAAGATGTTCATATATCATTAGAAAATTGCATATTAAAACAACAAGATACCACTACACATCTACTATAATGGCTAAAATCCAAAACACTGATGATACCAAATGCTAGTGAGAACGTGTGCCAACCAGAACTCTCATTCATTGCTGGTGGAAACATAAAATGGTAAAACCACTTTGAAAGATAGTTTGGTAGTTTCTTACAAAACTGACGTATTCTTACCATATGATCCAGCAACCATGCTTCTTAATATTTACCCAAATGAGCTGATAACTTATGCCTACACAAAAACCTGCATACAAAAGTTTACAGCAGCTTTATTCATAATTGCCAAAACTTAGGAGCAATCAAGATAGCCTTCAGTAGGTGAGTGGATAAACAAACTGTGATACATCCAGACAGTGGAATATTATTCGGTACTAAAAAGAAATGAGCTATCAGCCATGAAAAGACATGGAAAAACCTTAAATGCATATTACTAAGTGAAAGAAGTCAATCTGAAAAAGCTACCTGCTGTATGATTCCGACTATATGACTTTCTGGAAAAGGCAAAACTGTGGAGATAATAAAAGGATTAGTGGTTGCTAGGGGTTAGAAGGGAAGAAGGGATGAATAGGCAGAGCACAGAGTTTCAGGACAGTGAATTACTCTATGATACTACAATATGCCATTATGCATTTGTCAAAACCCATAAAATGTACAATACCAAGAGTGAGCCTACTGTAAACTATGGACTTTTAGCAATATGATATGTCAATATAGTTTCACTCTGGTGGGGGTGTCGATAATGGGGGAGGTTATGCATGTGTGGGGGCAATCTCCGTATGGGGAGTCTCTGTACCTTCCTCTCAATTTTGCTGTGAACCTAAAACGGCTCTTTAAAAAAGTCTATTATCAACTGAGCAAACACATTGATAAGAAAAATCAATCAGTTCTAAGGTAGACTTGGCAATGTTTCTATGGGTTTAATAAGATTAAAACTAGTAAAACTAAAACAAAAAAAAAATACTATGTAATCCTTACCTATACCACTCAAACATTACTTCAATTACCTACAGGCTTTAATAAAAAAAAGTAATGGTGATCAAATTATATTAAATAGCAATTTCTAAAATGTTATTCTTGGTGGAGTGTCTGAAATTCCACAAAAGGGGACAAAAAGCCTCTAAAATCTTTGAGTATAATTAGCTTCTTTGATTTCCAATTCTTGTTTTGATAACTAGACAAGAGATAAAAATTTGCTATGTAAACAGATATGCTAAAATGAAACAACGCATGTGGCCACTTGACAAGCATAATTCAAGAAAATAATAATTTAGAAAATTATTTTCCATAAACTTCCCTGGAAATTAAAAATATTTATAATACTTCCACTTAGCAGTCACTGGCCCAATCATTTTGTCTCCTGAAACAATACATAAGTGATCATTTTTCCAATTTTAATTTGTTCTAACCTAGTTTATCATGTTTACCACTTACTAATACCACTCATTGTCCCCTGAATTCCCCATGTATCACGTTTCCTAAGTCCACTCAGGCTACCAAACTGTGTGTTACCTGCAGCTGCCCCATTTTTCTCTGATGCCTTATAATTCAGTTCCCCCTAACCTCCCAGAGCTGTATTCAAATGCATGCTACAAAAGAGCTTATTTCTATTCCTTGGATTCCTGGTGATAACATCTTTTACCCCCTGTTATGGTTTCTAGGAAATTTACATTATGTACTTCTTTTCAAACAGAATTATTTCCTTTAATGGATTCTGTCTTCCCATCCTCACAGTTCTCTTAAAGAATGTCATACCCAGTTCGTGAATTCCTAGTAAATCAAGTTGCCTTAAGAGAGCATGTTGACTGAGACAATCTTGAATACAAAAAGTGTTATTAAGTCCTCTAAGTCATTCTGCACTCGTAGCATGTCAAAGGATTAAATTGTGATCTTCAGACTCATACTCTCCTATTCCCAAGCCACCACTAGCTCAATTTCTCATTTTTAAGTTCTATTTTGTTTTATGTCATTGTACAGTCTACTAAAACCTTGCTAACACTTTATTGCTTCAGGTCAGTGAGTCACCAATATGTACTAAGAGCAACGAAGGACTACCAAGGAGATGGAACACATCCCTCAATATCACAGGGCTTATCACCAAGCTGAGGAAACAGACATACACAAATGAAATAATAATATCCCCTCAGACATGCACAATTCTACAAACAAAAATCATTCATATCTGTTTTCCCATCTATTCCTTAAAACCGTTGTGTGAAGTAAAAAAGTCAAGCATTCCTTCCCTTTTTTTTTACAGATATGGAAACTGAGACCCAGAATCACCATCCCAAAGACTCACAACAAACATGTCCTAAAGAAGGCCTCCAATAATTGAAAGAGAAAGTTAAAAATAATATGGAGCCAAAATATAAGACAATACTAGTTTGAAAGATGAGAAGGTAAACAGAAGCCCTTGATTTATTTAGAAGGGCAAAGATACTCATAAGTCAAATACTGATGCTAAAAATATTAAGAGTAATCAATTAACAGAAAAACTTCTAATCCTGTAGAGGAAATCCAGGAGATTTAAAAAATTCAATCAATCCAAAAGACAGCAGAAAAGAAGCAAAAATAAAAACAGAGAAAAGTGAAGAAAAAGCATTTTACAATGGAAAATAAGATGCTCTAAGAAAATCAAAAGGTAATTAATTACAATAAGTGTAAATAGACTAAACTTCCCAGTTAGAAAGACTCTTAGAATGTATAGACTATTTATAAAAGACACAACTAGAGTATAATAATCTAGAATGATAAAAAGTTAAATAATAGAAATACATATATCAAAGAGTATACAAATGCTAGTTTAGC
>NW_021703778.1:136167838-136267307 GCF_005190385.1 Monodon monoceros
AGCAAAAATATAAAGGATTGGAAAATAGGGAAGAAAAAAAAAGGAATCAGAGGAGAAGTCTAGTAGGTATAAGAACAAAAGGAATTCCAGCAAGAGAGAGAATGGAAAAGAGGGGAGAAAGGGATGGAGAAAATCATCATAAGAAAAAAATCAAAACAGAAGACATGCTTTTCTAGATTGAAAAAGGCTACCCAGTCAGTACCCAGCAAAACTGATGAAAATGGGACTTACACTAAAGCATATTACTGGAAAGATTCAGAACCCTGGACAGAGAAGATACATCAAATTTCCAGAAAGAGAAAACCGGTCACAATGGTTTAAAGTTTCTTAAGAGAATTATTAGAAGGTAGACTGTAATGGCACTGTGTCTTTCAAAATCTGAGGAGAAATTATCTCTGGCCTAGGATGTTACAGCTAGCCAAACTGTCCATCAGGTGGGAGGGTAGAGTGTAGAGAGATCTGTTTAAGAAAATGATGTTGATAGAATATTACTTGTATCAATGTACTGGAGGGAGATTTAGACAACTGGCATAGAGCTTAAGGATTGAGTTAGTGATTAGTACATAAAACTAAGCAAATGATAAAACCAACTCTCAGGAAAATGGAAAGTGCAGAAAAGGAAAAGTAATCACAGCATGTTGAAGGTTCAGCTATAAATAGCATATTTGTAGTAGTAATGATATAAATACCTACTATTTATGGAACCAAAAGGATGGTATACCTGTATTGTGAGAATGAGGTGATGGAAATAGTGCATATATACAGTTAGGGCAGGGAGAAAGAGGCTAAAACTTCAAATTCCATAGTGAGAAGTCAAAGACAAGTCCTAAAATTGAAAAACCAAGAGGTAGGTACATAATCTTGCTGTTTGGTGATGGAAGCAAATAACAAAGAATCCCTTAAACAAGGGGATTGCCCCTAGTGGTTGCCCCTAGTGTCTTCTCTTTTTTTAAAATGAGATATTGCCAATTATTCTTCATGGAAGTTTTACCAACATTCCCTTCAGCAATGTATGAGAGGCCTCACCCCATCGCTTCATCAGTTCAGGTCCCCGACAGAGTAATGCCAAGTCAGGGTTAGATATGCAAGACCTTTACTGAGATAAATGCCTATGAAGGAGAAACGGAGGAGGGAGGAGCCTTCAGACCACAATGCCATTTGAAACCTGTGAAGAGGGGAGGAAGAATTGTGCAGAAAGAGCCTCAACCACAGCACAGGTAAATGGGGAGTCCCAGAGCAAAAGTTGCTCAATAGAGGAGCTCTTTATTGAGCAGGAGTAAACTAATCATAATGTTACCACCATTCTTAGTCACTGGCTGGGCACAATGTTGGGGAAATATGGCTTCGATGTGTGACCTGCAGCAGATCAGAAAACCATAGCAGGTGTCAGTCAACTGTGTTCAGTGGTGTGTTGGTAAATGACTAACAACTAATTCCACAGAAAGTTAAAGAAAAGTTTTTATTCATAGCATTTGTGACTTTCTGGGTGTAAATACTCCCATTGTGGCCAGTTTCAAGCTACCAGTGTGATAGTGTGATATCACTGAATGCCAATGAATGATTGGCTTTCCCAGACCAGGAGCCACTTCCAGGAATCCCCTAACTGTGCTCCATGCAGCAGGTTTTCATGAAAGGAGATCTGAGCAGTGCACATCCTTAGCCACCTTCTCACCAATCTAGTGTGTGTGGTAAATGATGGTATGTCAGTGTAGTTTGTAGGTTTACTTTGCATTTTCCTTAGTATTAGTAAGTCTGAGGATCTCTTCATGTATTTGTATGGTATATTAAATGCATTTATTATTATGTAATGTTTAATGTATTCACTTTTCTATGAATTAAACCAATCTTTTAATTATTTTTATTAAAATCTTTATGCCTATGTTCTAAATAATGGAAATCTTAATGCATTGATCTTAATATATTAATCCATTTAGTAAGTGAACATATAAATACTACTTATTATCTTCTTATCATATGATTAGCATTTTCAAAATTAACCCCTCTCAACCCTTCCAGAAGGTAAACAGGGAAGAAATAAATATACCTTAAAAAGCTTGATGTAGGTAAAATCTAAAATTAGAAAACAAATTACTACGATTCCTTTTTATCCCCCAATTTTTAAAGTAACAATTACGTGTACAGCATCAAAATACAATGTCTATACTTAACTTTCAGGGAAATATTTTTAATATCATTAAAGTGGATTGAATGCAGAAATTTTATGGAAAAAGTTACTGAAGAAAAGTTGTAAACTACTTCCCAAATACACACACGATGACAACAATGTAGTGCAGAATTTTCCATCTGAACAGTCTATGAGGACAGAGTAAAATCTTCAGGGAAATTAAGTTTGTAGTTATTATTATGAACATATTTTAATAATAGATACATTCTATATTGACTCATTTATATACATCCTTCGTGTAGCAAGTTGAAAATCATCCACTACTAGGTTAGAAGCTAAGAAGCTCTGAATAAAATGGTCTTCCAAGATATTACACGTTTTAAGTATTTCTCATTGTGCAGATAACATTGAATAAGCAGAATCTTGAATGTGACCAGACATCAGAAGTCATCCAATATAGTCTCTAATCACAAATGTACTTAGACAAAATTTAAAGCAAAAACTATAAAAAAGAAACCAAAAAGGCAAAAATTCAAGAATTTTTCTTCCATAAAATTTTCTGTATCTTTTTGTTAACTCAAGCACTGCTATCTGGAGGAGGAGGAGTCAAAAGACCTATGGGTGCACAGAGTTTTAAAATGCCACAGTTTTCAAAAAAAGAAAACCAAAACACACATCAAAACACATCACCTGTCAATCAATTATCTAGTTCATAAACCATATTTGACTCCAAATGCTGTGGCTTTTCTTCTCCTCCACCTCTTTCAACCACAACCTCCAACCACAGCCATTTTTCTAGTAATTAGTATTTTCAACCAGAAATCAAGAAAAAAAAGCAGATGAAAATTATAAGGTAATAAAATACGATAATTTACGGCAAGTGTTTAGTAGGATGAAGATGGAAAGTGGTGGCTCAAAAGAAGTTTGGATTATCTCTAAACTCCTTTTATCCTAATTTTCTCGAAACATGTGATTCAAGTACTAAAAAGAAAAAGAAACTTACCTCATCAACATTTTCAAAGGCATTGATGATGTCATAAGGTAAACAAGACAACAGATCGATCACAAACCAAGTTTTCAGATAGTTCATCCTGATCAACTTGGGGTCAGAAATGACCTCTCCACCAGGTCCCACAAAGGTCGTGTGAAAATTTAGAACAATGTCAACCAGAAAAATAACATCCACCACACTGTCCAGCACCAGCCAGGCTATGTTGTTCTGCTTCGTTTTGAAGGAAACGTTATAAGGAACCATAATGGCGGTGTAGAAGGTAAGAATTAAAATCACCCAATCCCAAGTTGTTTTAAAAGCACAATAGTGTAAAATAATGTGTGGCGGCGTCTTTGGCGCTTCTTGCTTGTACTGAGGAAGGATATCTGATCCCAGCTGAAGAACCTAAAAGAGAGAAAATGTATATATAATGACCCGGACATCTCTGCACAGTTAGTAATGAATTCAAATTTACTGGCAGCCAAACCACAGCCTATTAATCATGACTCCTGGTTTCAAGGCCAGTCAGGCTCTGTAGTTTCATCTCCCTCTTCTCCTAAGTTGTATCAAGGTTTGTTCAAAGTCACTCCATGTCCAGTCTCTCTACCAAAGTTGATCTGTCTGCTATTCCCTCTGGCTTTCTCTCCAGTGGCCAACTGTTGTTTCAAAAACTGGTCCCCATACATGGAGGGCAGGGAGAGACCAAAGAAAGAGGCAGACCACTCCAGATTGGTAGGTGGCAGTTTTAATATACAAGGGAACTTACTTACAAGGCTTTTTTTTTCTTTTTTTTTTTTTGCTGTACGCGGGCCTCTCACTGTTGTGGCTTCTCCCGTTGCGGAGCACAGGCTCCGGACGCGCAGGCTCAGCGGCCATGGCTCACGGGCCCAGCCGCTTCGCGGCACGTGGGATCTTCCCAGACCGCGGCACGAACCCGTGTCCCCTGCATCGGCAGGTGGACTCTCAACCACTGTGCCACCAGGGAAGCCCCTTACAAGGCTTTCATTGGGCAGCCACAAGACCAGTAGATCTCTGAACCCACCCACCAAATATTAAAAGTTTATACAGAAGCCTTAACTGGGTTCAGTCACGTATAGAGGTGTGACTGAAGGTCACAACAACACCTGAAGGTCTCAACAACACCTTACTCTCTCAAGCCTGCATCCTTGAAAATGGCCCCCATTGTGGGAATGGTAAGCAGAGTATACATTCCAAGGACAAGGGTGGGGGTAAGGAGCCTCCAACTGCCTGGGTCCAGCTGAAGGGTCAACCCGCAGTCCCATGCTCTCGATGACCTCCTCCAGCACCAACGCTGATCCACAGCACTGTTGGACACCCACTTCTGCAAGTTCTGCACACTCACTTGGCAGGCTTGCCTAGAATCACACATCTCTCACTGACTGCCCAACTGTTATTTGCATGACTCACCATTATCCATTCTTCACATATTTGGCACCTCAAGGAGCATAACTTTGATTCTGACGGCCTTGCTGAACCCCAGGGCCCCACTGATGGTGATCTTGCGGTTGTGTGGGACTCAGCCAGGGCCCTAAATGACTGGCACAGCAATATCAGGGGTGTAAATGTTATAACCTGCTTTTCCCTTTTTTCCTTACAATCAGGACTTTAAGAATATTGGATTTCCTGCCCAGAGGCAAATTCCCTTTAGGGGAAAAAAAAAACAAAACTAAATATTCAGGTTTGCTTCTCCATACCTTTTCGACAAATGGAAAAATTTCAATGTAATGTTATATGAACCTTGACTTACTCTGATTAGGTCTCATTAAAGAGACAATGAGAAAAAGCAGATGACAGAACAAAAGCAGAGGTCTGGGCAACCCTGGGCAAAGGTAACAAACACAGGACTTAGCACTTCCTTCCAGAACCTGGAACATGGAAATTGTGAAAAGGAGTTGAAGCAGCAGGTCAGAGACCTCTGCTCCATGCCATCAATGAAGCTAAAGCTGAGTAAACCTATGTATTAAGGAGTTTGTAAGTGGGACTTTGATAAACAATGTTTTCAGCAGCTCTACCATCTTATGCATCCAAGTATGTAGTGTCCCTAGGACTAATGGGACCCAGAAAGTAGGAGTCAACAAGTTCAAATTATAAAATCATAAATGCACTAAATTTGTGAATGTGCAAATAGATGTAAACAAAAACACCTGTTAGCATGTAATTCTTACACTACAAAGCAAAATAAGTATACTAGCATGTTTTGAAACTTGAGAGAGATTTATCCTGAAAAGTCTCTCATAAATAGAACTTACATAACTGAAAACTAAGCATATAATATAATCATTGCTATTTTAAAATGTGAAAAACATCACTGATATTCTCTTTAGGTGTATATTATAACTATTGCTTTAAGTTTGGGAGTTATAAGAACTATTTATAAAGATTTTTACATATTTATCCTCATTATCAGTGCCCCAGTCATACTTTTCCCATAAGGTCTTAAATTACTTAGCAACAAATTATCCTACAGGCAGGTAAGCTTCATGTTGAGACAAAGCATTACATACACAGAATCATACAGAGCCACGGCCTCTCTTTCACTTTTCAACCACTGATCTATTCATTCTAATTTCACTGTGTTAAACATGAAAATTTCCTTCATATTCAATGTTAATATTTTACCACAGTCTATAGTTTGAGCACAAAGAAATCGTACTTAGAAAATAAACTCAGTGCCAGGGTACATTAGGACCTTCATGGGTCCTGGGTATTTTTGCCTTCTTAGACCCCTTCCTCCTCAAAAATAATAAAATAAAAATTATATTTTACAACTGTCTTTTTACAAAGATGCATAAATTAATATTATATATTCAAAATTCTTTTACCTAAAAGTTCATTTTTTCCTTCTACTATTAGTAGAAATTCAAACATCATGTGGGCCCTACACACTGTGTTAATAGACAAGTCGGCCCCGCTCAACACCCTGGACAAATGTAAGATGTCTCCTCTAGAGATGGAATGAAATCACTCTTGAGTTCAGTATTTCTTAAATCTGGCTACAAACCAGAATCTTCTGGAGAAGTTTTAAAAACTAAAGTATACTGATACTCAGACCCCATGCCAGAAAATAATTAAATTCATCTTGTGTGGGTTCCCAGAGAATCTATATTTTCAAAATCTTTCCAGGTGATTATAATGTACAGTTCAAAATAAAAACCCTTGTCTTATATTTCTTTCAACATTCATAACCCAGTCCTTCGGAAGGTGACTTGCATTCGTAAAGCAATCCAAAACTGCTACAAGAGAAGGAGGAGAATGAGCAGGGAGGCGAGGAGAAGAATGGCAACAACAACAAAGAAAGGGACTCACTATGTGCGGCAGCTTTGAGCTTTCTCATATGCAGAGCACGACTTTAATCTCAGCCCCATCACTAGGACTCCTTTATAAGGCAGTGAGTAACAACTCTTCGCTTTGTTATTTCATTTGTACTTTCAGGAGCAATAAGCTTTAGGTAGAGGGGGGATGAAATCACATTTACTGATGTATTTTTGTACTGAAACAGATATATGCTTTCTCTCTGAATATCTGAGCTCACTGACTCTAAAGGACTCAGTACCACGGATACAAGTGAGAAGCTGAAGCCAATCAGCACGATGTCAGGACCTGTGGAAAACAGATGAACTGCCTACATGGAGACCAGGATCTTTGAAAGTGGGGATCAGCTCCAAATTTAGGGGGCCTGGTGAAATTAAGATAAAATTTATATGTGTTGGAAAAAGTGAAAGGGCCTGAAATTTAACAGCAAATCCAAATACTCAAGCTGAACAAATTATATGACTCTGAGTACAACTGGCAAAACTATATCTCTCTGCTAATTTGGTGCTTCTTTTAGGTCAGTCTTTGAAGATCTAAGAGCACATACAGACTAAATCTTTGTTGAAAACCTTCTTATTTCCACATGTTCTCTGAAATCAAGCCTAAGACCTGACAGAAAGCATTTTGGTATTTGAATCAGGTTTGTGAATTAGGGATGACTGATAAAGAAACTAACAATAATCAAAAGGCAAAGCAAAAAAAAGAAAAAAATCAGATGGGAAGAAACAGGAATGAAAGTTCCTCAAAAGTAAAAGTAAAAATGATGAGCTGTCAAGTGGAAAGGAACTTTCCATTTGATATAGAAGAAAAAAACTATCCTGAGTGATTCAGGGTGCTAAGGTAGAACAATTTCCTCTCTATGGTCTCTTTCCTCTTGTTCTTGCCCAACTGTGTTAACAAAGAAAGAAAAACTGAATGAGTTAAGACCCAGTAAGAATCATAACTGCAAAAGTCAGCAGTCACAGAAACAAGCTCCTACACTTTAGCTTGATTTGTAGAAAGCAACGGACAACCGAAGGCAGAAAAGAAAGTAGCTTCAAAATCAAGTAGTACAGGGCTTCCCTGGTGGCGCAGTGGTTAAGAATCCACCTGCTAATGCAGGGGACACGGGTTCAAGCCCTGATCCAGGAAGATGTCACATGCCTGCGGAGCAACTAAGCCCATGAGCCACAACTACTGAAGCCTGCGCACCTGGAGTCCGTGCTCCGCAACAAGAGAAGCCACCGCAATGAGAAGCCCACACACCACAACGAAGAGAAGCCTCAGCTCGCCGCAACTAGAGAAAGCCCACGCGCAGCAATGAAGACCCAATGCAGCCAAAAATAAATAAATAAAATAAATTTATTAAAAAAAGAAGATACACGCACCCCAATGTTCATAACAGCACTATTTACAACAGCCAAGACATGGAAACAACCTAAATGTCCATTGACAGATGAATGGATAAAGAAGATGTGGTATATATATACAACGGAATATTAGTCATAAAAAAAGAATGAAATAACGTCATTTGCAACGACCTGGATGGACCTAGAGATTGTCATATTAAGCGAAGCAAGTCAGACAAAGACAAATATCATATGATATCACTTATATGTAGAATCTAAAATATGATACAAATGAACTTCTTTACAAAACAGAAACAGACTCACAGATATAGAAAACAGACTTATGGTTACCAAAGGGGAAAGGGGGTGGGGGAGGGGTAAATGAGAAGTTTGGGATTAGCAGACACCACTATATATGAAATAGGTAAACAACAGGTCCTACTGTATATTCAACATCTTATAATAACCTATAATTGAAAGAATATGAAAAAGAGTACATATAATATATATATTATCTATATAATATATATATATATATATAACTAAATCACTTCACTGTACACCGGAAACTAACACAACATTGTAAATCAACTATACTTCAATTAAAAAGAAAAAGATTCACTCAGCCCTGGTATCATCTCATTCAGGTAACCCCTCCCTCCTCTGCTGGATCTTTAACTCCTTGATGATAGGGCCGATGGCCTATTCATCTTTACATCCTTTGCAGAGTACCAAGCATGGAGCAAACACTCAATAAGTGTGTGCTGCACACATAAATTAACAAATGAGTGAACTCCCTACCTCATTTGCTCAAAGAAAACCTCATTCTGTACAGACATCACCTGGGATGTCATAAATTACCTTCCCATTTCCAAAGTAGGAGAGCATAAAAGGAAATATAGGAAATTTCTATAATTCTACAAGGAAAAATCAATTAGCATATAAGTGTTTGTAAAATAATAGCCATTTATAATAGTAAATGTTTCAAATAACTGAAACGTTTGTGGGGGAAAAAATGTATGACCACCACCATGTTGGGAAGTAAAGTTAATCTCGCACTTACTTCAGCTAGTCTTGAATGTTTGTGGACCACCTCTGTTTTATTCATTGGCGTGAGCTGTTGCAAAACACTTCGGCTATTTGTCAAAGCCCGTGTCAATCGGGCAAATTTTGTCCAACCTTAAAAATAAGGAAAGAAAGTCTCAGTTTTTCACACGTCATGAATATGGAAGCCTACATTCTTGCTAATATTCAAGGGATCTCAGAAATAGCATAACATGCGGAACTAATGAAAAGTATCAATCTAAAGCACTTAATTTCTACACAGACATCATCATATATTTCAAGTGCAGTTATAAAATAGTAAGTAATTTTCATGTGTGATCTTTGTGTTTTGCTCATGTCTATCATATAGTCCCTATAGCCAGGTAGCTAGTTGTCCACAAGATTCTGTCCTCCCCCTTGCATTGTATAGGTTTGTTACTGGGAAACAGCTGCCCAGCCAGGAATACATTTCCCAGCATTTGTTGCATCTAGGTGTGGGCCTGTCCCTAGTCCTCACCAATGGATTGAGACAGAACTGATGTGTGTCACATCCATGCATGCAATAACTTAAGAAGCAAGTGAAACTTCTCCATACTTTCTCCACCCTTCTACCAGTTGGATGCAAGTGACAAAATCCCAGGGGACGGCAAAGCCACTGAATCAGTGCATAGAAGAACGCCATATGTCAAAGATCAACTTCCTTGGATTGTTATATGAGTAAGAAATATGCTTCTATTGTGTTAAACCACTTAAATTTGGGGGGTTATTTACTATGGCAGGTAGTATTACCCTAATAAGAACAGTCCTATCGTATACTTATGTGAAGATATATACACATAAGAGAATAAAGCCCAATTTCAACAAATCTCACAAACTATGGTTCTTATCACACACCTCCATCTTCTTTGTAACATAGCAAAGGTTCTCTCTTATTAACAATTTCATTGATATTTAAAGATTATTTTTGGAATATCTAGAATCCTTAATAATGTTTTCCAAAAGAGTAGTAACCTTAACTTCTAAGGGGAAGGAATGTGAATTTAATAGGAAAGAAATTTCTTCCATTATTAAAATCATTAATTTTTCATTATTAAGCTAATTAACTTCAAGGAAATGTCAATGAGACATGAACAAGTAGAACAAAACAAGCCATACTCTGCTTGTATCTCAATTATCCTTTCTCTAGGTATCCCAAAAAGCTCTAATCTATTACGGACTCCATTAAGACCATTTGATAGTTTCCATGGTATTACCTTTAACTAGGGTATTTACCAAACAACTCCTTAAAAATGAAAACCCCTGATGGTCCAAAGCAATGACTCTAATGGTAATGATGAACTTTCAAGACAATGTGACAGAAAATGAAAGAAGAAATCCTGGGCAGGCACCAACCAAATGTCTTTCAAACCATACCAGGTAAGTGACATCATACTTTACTGCTATTCTTCAATCTAACTTTGACTTCAATTAGGCTTTGTACTGCCCCACCAATTTAGCTCTTTCTATGGTATCAACAATTGGATTGGGGAAAAAAGTAAACTGGCATTGGTTAATAGAAGATCTTTTATTCTTTTTCATTAATGGGCCCCATCCTAGTGACTAGAACAGAAAATGTTAGGCTTTGGGAATTGTATGCAACCCTAAGGCTTGCCCTGTGCAATGTGCTGGAGAAACAAAGAAGCACCAGATATGCCACCAACTCTCTAAGAATTCAACATCAATGCAAAAGACCATCATGCAATCTATATCACCAACTTAGATTTTTCTTCTAAGCACTAGACCTATGTATCTAATAGGCCATGGCCACCTCTTACTCAGATGTTCTACTCTTAACATGTTCAAAATCAATCTTATCATCACCTTCTCCCCCCATCTCCAACTCTGCATATTTAATGTATTCTTGGTCCTAGTGAATGGCCCCATGATATTTCCAGCTGTCCGAATCAGAAACTTGAGATTCACCATCCTCCTTCACTATTACCTCCACCCCCCACACACATATCCAATCGCTTCCAGGACTTACAGACTATAACTTATCAATAAATACCCTCAAATTTAATCTCCCCTCTCCATCCCTAATATGTTAGACAATATATCATCTTTCACCTGAGTTAGACAGTAGCTCCTAAAAACCATTGCCTCTGCTCTCTGACCACAGACTCTCCAAACAACTCTGCACATTGCTGCCAGTCCTTTCTACAGCACAAATCTTACCATGCATTTCTCCCATTTTAAGTTCTTTAAGAGATCCCTGGAAGCCTTCAGGATAACACTGAATATCCTTGGTATACATGTCATTTAGTTTCTGACCCTAAAGATTTGCTCTGCTTCCATCTCCATCCACTTCTTCATACACGCTCTGTATTCTGGCCTCACTAAAATCAATAACAAATTAAAAGAACAAATGCAAAAGTAAAATTAAATCCACCAGGAATTCTTTGTACACCCTATGACATTCAATGCTTTCATGCTTTCACATGTTATAGCCACTCTGTCTACCTGAAATGCTTTTTCCCTCTCCATCTGTCTGGCTAATGCTTACTGGTACCCCCAAACTCAGTTAAAGCATTCTGAGATCCACTGGTAGCTTCTTGGATCCACTCATGAGAGAGATGCACTCTCCTCTGTGTATTCACACCACAGAATACATACCTCACATGGCACTAACAATACTAATGCAGTTGTTGATAAGCATGTTAGTCACTCCCACTAAACTACCATCACCTCTCCATTCTCAGCACTTGGTAGAGGCCTGCCATAAAATAGGCCTTTAATTGACTGACTAATTAATTAAAAGTTATTTGTAACTTTAAAATAAGATTTAAAAATAAGCTCCATTTGTATTATCATGAACATAAACATGAAATATGTTTTATTATCATTGGGTTTTGGTTTGGTTTTTGCTTTATTGGGTTAAAATGGTGAGGATGTCTTCAGATGACAGTAACTATGTTGGCAACAGTTATATTAAAATATTTCCTGTTGATCATTTCTCTTCTGCATCAAATGAATATTAAAATTGCATTGAATATTTCTAGAAACTTCCAAGTCAATCTTGATTTCAGTTTCTTTTTTTTTTTTTGGCTGTGCTGCAAGGCTTGCAAGATCTTAGTTCCCTGACCAGTGATCAAACCCAGGCCCTCAGCAGTGAAAGGGCAGAGTCCTAACCACTGGACCACCAGGGAATTCCCACAAGTCAATCTTATACTTACTGAAGATTCATATTTCTAAGATAGATAATGTTGCACCTCTTAGTACATCTGATTATTGGATTAAAAGAGAAGCCCAGTTTCATTCCCTGTGTGTGATAAAGTTTATTCAGAAAATATTTTCAAAAAATAAAAGGAGATATTGAAGGAATGAATTCAATAACACATGGAAGAACACAAATCATCAAACGCTATGTGTTCTCTCCTTTTCTAGGATCATAAAAAGAAGTAAACTTGTGAGGAAGGAGAAACATGATGATGAAAGCTTATTGTCATCCTCTGGTTTTCTATTTCAAGCATCATGAGCACACACTACTGTTTCTTGATGAGGAAGCAGCAGTTCCTCATTTAAATATGAAACAAATGTGCCTGTGTAGGTGTATCTCATTTTACACATGAAGTCAATAAAATCAAGAAATACTTCATCCCTTTACCTTATTTCAATTTCCTAAAGGAAGAAAAAGTTTTAAAACTGTGAAAATAAAACACCAACATTTTTCTCCATGGTAAAAATAGGACTATCATTGATTAAACAGCAGAATGAAACTGAAAGAAAAATGTTAATTCTTCATTCTAAAAATTTTCACACAGTGTATTCTGAGTGAGACCACCCTTAAATATAGATGAAAAGGGAATTTGCAGCATGATATGACTTTTAGGTGCCAGATCTTATTCTTTCTATCCCTGGTTGTCTAGTTCCATGACTGGCACATACTGGGCACTAGAAAATTTTTTGAATGAATGAATGAGAACATTAGTAGAAAAGTTAAATAGAAATTAACACAGCATCCCACATTACATGTAGTTAAAATTAGAATATAAAGAAGGAAATATGTTCAGCTCTTAGCAGATACTAATATAACTCATTGGTATTGTGAAAGAAGGGCTTTGGGTTGGAGAAGGTAGAAACAGTGTGGTAGAGGGTTGAGGAGGAAGTGTGTGGAGGATTATAATTTTTCCCTCAAAAAGAGAAGTTGGGAGCTGCTAACAGACAAAAAAAAAAAAAAAAAGGTGGTGACAGTTGTCAAACTGACTCAGACTTACTCAAAGAGAGAAGTTTAGGAGGAAATACTTGGGAAGGATTCTTGCTAGAGAAAGCAAAGGCAGTGGTCTAATCAAGTAACCATTTACGAGCTTTGATATCAAAATGCCCTTGGAGCTGGAAAACAAATGCAAAGCTGAGGAATGTTTTGTTTCACGTTTAAATCAAAGGGAGCACAAAAAGATGCACTCCCTGAACTGCTCAGAGATCTTTTTGTCTCTGGTTAGGGCTTCCTTGCAGTCCTCAGTTCTAAACAGTTAGCATTTTTCTCAAGACCCTACGCCACCCCTCTGTCCTCCCTCTCAGCAGATTAGTTTATCAAATATATTACTGAAAAGCCATAAGATGGGGCAGAGTCAAGATGGCGGAGTAGAAGGATGTGGAGTTAGCATCTCCTCATAACTAGGGCACCTACTAGGCGCTGGTGGGAGACCTCGGACACCTAAGGGGATGCGAGGAATCCCCACGTGATGAGGTAAGACGTGGGAAGGAGCGGGGGAAGGAAAAGTGGAGGCAGGATGGGATCAGAACACCTAAGGGGGGGCTGGGGGAGGGGAGAGGTTCCCACACTTGGAGGGGCCCACTAACAGCAAGGGGATCAGCAGGGAAGAAGAGGGACCTTCGGGGGATCGGGGAATCAGAAGGGAACGCAGCTGACGTCTCCTCCACCTGCTTGGGCACTGGCAAGCCTGCTGGGGTCCCGGGCCTGAGCTGCCCACCCCCCTCTGCCTCGCCAAGGCCTCTTCCAGCTGCGTGGGTCCCAGGCCTGAGCCCTGTCTCCCCCAGGGCTCCCTCTGCCCGCGTGGGTCCTGGACCTGAGCCCTGCCTCAGCTGAGGCCTCCGCCGGACGCATGGGTCCCAGCAGACCTCAGTACTGCCCCCCAACAAAGCCTCCACGGGCAGCGCAGTTCCCAGCAGGCCTGAGCACTGGCCTCCCCGAAAGCCACCATGGGCCACACAGGTCCCGACAGCCCATGCACTGCCCCAACAAAGCCTCTTCCGGCCGAGTGGGTCCTGGGCCTGAGCCCCACCCTCGCCAAAGCTTCCAAGGGCCACGCGGGTGCTGACAGCCCGAGTGCCGCCCCTGACAGGGCCTCCTCTGGCGACGTGGGTCAAGGTGGGCCAAATGCCACCCCTCTCCAAGGCTTCCTCTAGCCGCACTGGCCCCTGTGGGTGCGCCTGTGGAGGCCTGTGCCCCAGGTGGCCTGCATGGGCACATGTGCTCCAGGCCAGCTCCAGGAAGAAACACTGATGAGAAGAACACATGCAGAGGTGGGGCTGAAAAAATGGGTCCAGAGACCTACAGGGGAGGCAAGGGTAGGCTGTAGCTCACGATGGGGGCAAGGACACTGATAAAGGAGGTACCAGGGAATTTTTTATTTTTATTAATTTTTTATTTTCTTGTTTATTTTATTTTATTTTTGCTGGTGTGGTTCTGTTTTGTTTTGTTGTTGTCTCATTTTTATTGTTATTTTTTCTAATATATTTTTTATTTTTCTAATTTTATTTTATTTTTTACTCTTTGTTATTGTTCTGCTCTTTTCTGTTTGTTGCTTTTTTTTTTCCTGCCACACTGCATGGCTTGCAGAGTCTTGATTCCCAGGCCAGAGGTAGGACCTGAGCTCCTGTGGTGAGAGCACCAAGTCCAAACTGCTGGACTAACAGAGAACTTCAGGTCCCAGGGAATATTAATCAGTGTGAGGTCTCCCGGAGGTCCTCATCTCAGGACGAAGACCCGGCTCCACCCAGCTGCCTGCAAACTCCAGTGCTGAATGCTTAGGGCCAAACAACCAGCAAGACAGGAACACAGCCCCACCCATCCAAAAAAATGAGACAACAAAAAAATATGCTACAGATGAAGGAGCAAGGAAAAAACCTACAAGACCAAATAAATGAGGAGGAAATGGAGAACCTACCTGAAAAAGAATTCAGAGTAATGATAGTAAAGATGATCCAGAATCTCAGAAATAGAATGGAAGCATGGATTGAGAAAATACAAGAAATGTTTAACAAGGACCTATAAGAACTAAAGAGCAAACAAACAGTGATGAACAACACAATAAATGAAATGAAAAATACACTAGAAGGAATCAATAGTAGAATAACTGAGACAGAAGAACGAATAAGTGAGCTGAAAGATAGAAGGGTGGAAATAGCCACTGCAGAGCAGATTAAAGAAAAAAGAATTGAAAAGAAATGAGGACAGTCTCAGAGGCCTCTGGGACAACACTAAGTGCACCAACATTCGAATTATAGGGGTCCCAGAAGAAGAAGAGAAAAAGAAAGGGACTGAGAAAATATTTGAAGAGATTATAGTTGAAAACTTCCCTAATACGGGAAAGGAAATAGTCAATCAAGTCCAGGAAGCACAGAGAGTCTCATACAGGATAAACCCAAGGGGAAACACACCAAGACACATATTAATCAAACTAACAAAAATTAAATTCAAAGAAAAAATATTAAAAGCAGCAAGGGAAAAGCAATAAAATAACATACAAGGAATCTCCATAAGGTTATCGGCTGATTTTTCAGCAGAAACTCTGCAGGCCAGAAAGGAGTGGCAGGACATATTTAAAGGGATGAAAGGGAAAAACCTACACCCAAGATTACTCTACCCAGCAAGGATCTCATTCAGATTTGGTAAAGAAATCAAAGCTTTACTGATAAGCAAAAGCTAAGAGAATTCAGCACCACCAAACCAGCTTTACAACAAATGCCAAAGGAACTTCTCTAGGCGGGAAACACAAGAGAAGAAAAAGACCTACAAAAACAAACCCAAAACAACAAAGAAAATGGTAGTAGGAACATACATATTGATAATTACCTTAAATGTAAATGGATTAAATGCTTCAACCAAAAGACACAGACTGGCTGAATGGATACAAAAACAAGATAGATAGATAGATAGATGCTGTCTACAACAGACCCACTGCAGACCTAGAGACACACACAGACTGAAAGTGAGGGGATGGAAAAAGATATTCCATAGCAAACATCATTCTCAAAGGTGAAAAACGGAAAGTATTTCCTCTAAGATCAGGAAGAAGACAAGAATGTCCACTCTCACCACTATTATTCAACATAGATTTGGAAGTCCTAGCTACAGCAATCAGAGAAGAAAAAGAAATAAAAGGAATCCAAATTGGAAAAGAAGTAAAATTGTCACTGTTTGCAGGTGACATGATACTATACATAGAAAATCCTAAAGATGCCACCAGAAAAATACTAGAGTTAATCAATGAATTTGGTAAAGTTGCAGGATACAAAATTAATGCACAGAAATCTCTTGCATTCCTATACACTAACAACAAAAGATCAAAAAGAGAAATTATGGAAACAATCCCATTTACCATTGCAACAAAAAGAATAAAATACCTAGGAATAAACCCACCTAAGGAGGTAAAGGACCTATACTCAGAAAACTATAAGACACTGATGAAAGAAATCAAAGACGACACAAACAGACGGAGAGATATACCATGTTCTTGAATTGGAAGAATCAATATTGTGAAAATGACTATACAACCCAAAGCAATCTACAGATTCAATGCAATCCCTACCAAATTACCAACGGAATTTTTCACAGAATTAGAACAAAAAACTTTACCATTTGTATGGACACACAAAAGACCCTGAATAGCCAAAACAATCTTGAGAAAGAAAAACGAAGCTGGAGGAATCAGGTTCCCTGACTTCAGACTATACTACAAAGCTACAGTAATCAAGACAGTATTGTCCTGGCACATAAACAGAAATATAGATCAATGCAACAGGATAGAAAGCCCAGAGATAAACCCACACACCTATAGTCACCTAATATATAACAAAGGAGGCAAGGATATACAATATACAGGAGACTGGAGAAAAGAAAGTCTCTTCAATAAGTGGTGCTGGGAAAACTGGACAGCTACATGTAAAAGAATGAAATTAGAACACTCCCTAACACCATACACAAAAATAAACCAAAATGGATTAAAGACCTAAATGTAAAATAAGACACTATAAAATTCTTGGAGGAAAACATAGGAAGAAAACTCTTTGACATAAATCACAGCAAGATCTTTTTTGACCCACCTCCTAGAGTAATGAAAATAAAAGCAAAAATAAACAAATGGGACCTAATGAAACTTTAAAGCTTTTGCACAGCAGAGAAAACCATAAACATGATGAAAAGACAACCCTCAGGATGGGAGAAAATATTTGCAAATGAAGCAACTGACAAGGGATTAATCTCCAAAATATACAAACAGCTCATGCAACTCAATATCAAGAAAACAAACAACCCAATCAAAAAATGGGCAGAAGACCTAAATAGACATTTCTTGAAAGAAGACATACAGATGGTCAAGAGGCACATGAAAAGATGCACAACATCACTAATTATTAGAGAAATGCAGATCAAAACTACAATGAGGTATCACCTCACACCAATCAGAATGGTCATCATCAAAAAGTCTATAAACAATAAATGCTGGAGAGGGTGTGGAGAAAAGAGAACCCTCTTGCACTGTTGGTGGGAATGTAAATTGGTACAGCCACTATGGAGAACAGTATGGAGGTTCCTTAAAAAACTAAAAGTAGAACTATCATACGACCCAGCAATCCCACTACTGGGCATATACCCTGAGAAAAACGTAATTGAAAAAGACACATGCACCCCAATGTTCATTGCAGCACTATTTATAATAACCAGGACATGGAAGCAATCTAAATGTCCATCAACAGATGAATGGATAAAGAAGATGTGGTACATGTACAGAATAGAATATTACTCAGCCATAAAAAAGAACAAAATTGGGTCATTTGTAGAGACATGGATGTACCTAGAGTCTGTCATACAGAGTTAAGTAAGTCAGAAAGAGAAAAACAAATATCGTATATTAATGCCTATATGTGGAATCTAGAAAAATAGTACAGATGAACCTATTTGTAGGGCAGGAATAGAGATGCAGATGTAGAGATCAGATGTGTGAACACGGGGTGGGGGTGGGATGAATTGGGAGACTGGGATTGACATATATACACTACCATGTGTAAAACAGATAGCCAGTTGGAACCTGCTGTATAGGGCAGGGAACGCAGCTCGGTGCTCTGTGGTGACCTAGATGGGTGGGATGGGAGGGAGGGGGGTGGAAGGGAGGCCCCAGAGGGAGAGGACATATGTATACATATAGCTGATTCATTTTGTTCTACAGCAGAAACTAACACAACATTGTAAAGCAACTATATCCCAACTTTTAAAAAGTTAAGAAAAGAAAAATCAAAGAACTGAAGACATGAGAAACACAACAGCCTTCAACCTCCCTTCTGTCCCCTCCACCTCAAGACCCACCCACAATGGCACCTGATTCTTGCCTGTACCTTTATTATCTCAGAGAATTAGGCATTTGCTCTTTCCTGATCATGTATATATTCTATTCATGAACATTTAAGTGGTTTCTAGATTTTTCACTATCACTAACAATGGCCCAGTGAATTTCCTTATGCCGATCCCTTTGTGCTCTTGGGCACATCTGGAATTGTGCACGTTATTAGATAGATTAGTTCATTTGATCTGTCAGCGACCCCCTCTGTACAGTCAAACTTTGAAAACGTTGAGCAGCCACACTGTCTAGGTCAGGAAAAAAAAGACACATCAGCAATTCTAACTTTTCCCAGCAGTACATTTACTGATCTCACCTTTACCGAGATCTAACTGGTGTGACTGATTATTCAGCACAGTTCGCTGATGTTACTTAGATGTGGTCGATACAGGGCAATGTGAACAGACTGCCTAATATGAAGAGCCTAATAGTTGCTCTATAAGTTGTTCATGGCATTATGAGAACATCTGTTCTCCTAAAAGCTCAGGATGCCAACTCCTTCTTAATAAAACATTAGTTTAGCTCTATTGGGTTGCAATCAACCTCTTTGTCATGGACTGCCTAATCTTAAAAATAAAAGGAAGTCACAGAGGCAGTTCAATCAATCTACCAGACTGCAACACAAGACTCTAATCTATAAGAAAAAAGCTTAGGTAAACAATTATACTCTTGGCCATAGAGACCACATGGTATAATTACTCATATTTCATCTGTTGTTTACTCTCTAAAGAAAACCATTGGCTTCCTACAAGGGGAAGGTTGCTATTTTTGCTGTTATTTTCATTCTACAGGAAGTTTTTCTGTCTCAATTATTGGCACAAAGATGCCCTAACTATTTGGCACAGGATATTTCACACTGTAAGTGTCTTGGCAGTTTTGGAATCTCTTTGAAAATACTGTACAGTACAAATGGGCAGAGATCAGGACCATCTCTTTTAGAACACATAGGGATAATCAACAGAATGGATTTCTTGGCTGTAATTTTTCCCCTTTGTATTATTATAAATGATGTATCAGGTACCATTGACTGATAATCTGAACAACAGTTCTAAGACCTCAATACCAGGAACAAAAGATAACAAAAACACTTTTGCCTCTTTGAATTATTATTAGTAAATTCCGTTGATTCAAAACAGTACAAAAGCACAAGTTGAGAGTGTTCTCAACTTGTGCTTCATCTTTGTAGGGAAAAAGGAGAGCAGGGGATTAGGGTGGCCAAACCCCAGCAATATGTTTCCGCTGGAAAGGATGAGGCAGCATCGTGTAATAGAGAGAACATCAGATTGGAAATCAGTCAGACTGTGGGTGTCAGGATCTTCAACAGTAAAATGGAGATAATAATACTAATTTTCAGAATTATAGGAATGAGCAAAAACGAATACAAAGCTCCTGACACATATTAACTACTCCATCAAAGCTGGTTCTCTTTCCCTTCAATAGTTTCTGCTACCATCCATCATGGTATAAGTCAAAGATATTGTTGACATCACTCAGCGCCATTCACTTCAAAGGGAAAAATTAATCTAGAATGAAGTTTTGGTGATCACAGGATTCATTATAAGAGCTGTGCTCAAACTAGTTGTCTGCCATCATGCTATAGTTACTATCCGAGATACAATTTAGAAATAAAATTCACAGTTAGCCAGTTTAGTCTTTCACCCATATGTCTGAGTGTGGGCCTTTGCTCCAATCACTGGCCCCTTTTCACATTAAGAAGGTAAAATGCCCTTGTTCTGGGATGAAAAATGTTATATCCTGGCTTTCCAATGCATGAATTCCCTTGTTTGTTCTGCATCCTAAAACACTATTTCCTACGTCCTAGGCCAAGCCTTTATTACCTAAGTATTGCTTCAACATTTTGCAAACACCCTCAACCTACTCCCTTGCAAGCATCCTTGGCTCCCTGATCCCTTCTCCTTGATCCCTGAGGAGCTCCCTGATTCTTTTCATCTTGCTCACCTGACCAAATCCCAACTCTGGTTAAATCCAGCTCACCTACTTCAGCATCTATATACCTGTGACTAAACACGGGTAGAGTAAACACATAATCATGCTCATAGATACTAATAAAATGTATGACCACTAGCCTCACATGGACCTTAGTGCTTCACAGCAAACCTGCTGAATTTAACCTTGGCCACTCACTGCTCTACTCTCTACACAACCGTTTCATGCCTCCCCCTCATCTCCTCACCATCCTTACTCTCAGTTGATAACTGTGTTTCCTCTTTTACTGAGAAAATAAGAGCAATCAGAACAAAGCTTCCACTATATATTAACTTGTTTGTCGTGCCTCCCCCTCCCCCATTAGTATGTGACAGAAGGAACTTTGTATCTCCAGGACCTAGAACAGTCTCTGCACCATAATGTTTGCTCAATCAGCATTTTTGGTTGGGAAAAAAAAAAATAGATAAAATAAACAAAAAGAACAAATACTCCTAGAAGAGTCATAAGAAGGCTCATGTTAAGTAACTCTGTTGCCCAAGGCTGAATCAAAAGTAAGATAACTGTGTCCAAGTTCAATGCTCTAGACTCAAATCATTTTGATATTATGGTATTATCATGAAATCTCATCTGCTCTTTCCCAAAAGTTCCATGGTCCCCTTGGCTCAATTTAAAAAGTTGAAAGATACATTTTTGTGCCAAGTTTTCAAAACATACTTTCTGATACTGCTAGCTTCATAGGGATAGTAGGACGATTGCTTAAGGTCATAAATATTTTATTTCTCTTGAATTTTTCATATATTTACAACTCGCATGAATAATAGAAAGTAGCTCATATACACCATTCATAGTTACATTGTGCAATACTTTTTCAGAAATCTGTTACGTATTTGAAAGGTGTGGAGGAGTCTCAAAATAAAAGTCTATTTAAAATAAGCTCTTCCACTACAAATTCTGGCACTGGAAAGAGATACTTTAATCCTTTTCACAATGGGGTTTGATTTTCCCTATAAATTCTAATTTACATCTCTGTTGAACACATAGCTCAAACATCAAGTGGTCTGAGTTGTCTGGAGTTTGTTTGAATGGAGTTCATTTTTGTAAGAATAAAATTATGCATTTAAAAGAAAAGCTCAATGAGTGGATGTGAGGAGGCAGAGAGATGGAGGTAGAGGCAGATAAATGGAGTGGTACTAACTTGAGAAATAAAGGTCAGCCCTTCAGTATTAGCACCCTTTCCCCAGCCTCATTGTAAAATGCTGCCAACTTTCAGTTTCCATAAATAGACACCATCATTAACGTTCAGCAGCTCAGAACTTTGAGAAAGTACTATACTTTTCTTGGCCAACTTTAGCTGTGCCATGAAATCACTTAAAGTAAATGAGAAAAAACAATCATCATCAAATATAAATGTAAATAAAAGTGTAAATATTTTTGAGGGAAAAGTCTATGACATAAAAGCTTTTTACTCAGTCTATCATTCATGTGTGATGGCAGGAGAAATTCATTTGAAGAATATGTTAGGTCACAAGTCATATGCCAATCATTTATATTTTATCTTAAAATATAGCTCTTTAGCAAAATTTACAAACAACTCATGTAGCTCAATATCAAAAAACCAAACAACTCGATCAAAAAATATGCAGAAGACCTAAATAAACATTTCTCCAAAGACATACAGATGGCCAAGAGGCACATGGAAAGATGCTCAACATCGTTAATTATTAAAGAAATGCAAATCAAAACTACAATGAGATATCACCTCACACCAGTCAGAATGGTCATCATCAAAATGTCTACAAGGGAACCCTCCTACACTGTTGGTGGGAATGTAAATTGGTACAGCCACTGTGGAGAACAGTATGGAGGTTCCTTAAAAACTAAAAATAGAGCTACCCTATGACCCAGCAATCCCAGTCCTAGGCATATATCCAGAGAAAACCATAATTCAAAAAGATGCATACACCCCGATGTTCATTACAGCACTGTTTACAATAGCCAGGACATGGAAACAATGTAAATGTCCATAGACAGAGGAATGGATAAAGAAGATCTGGTACATATATACAATAGAATATTACTCAGCCATAAAAAAGAATGAAATAGTGCCATTTGCAGAGACGTGGATGGACCTACAGATTGCCATACAGAGTGAAGTAAGTCAGAAAGAAAAACAAATATAAAATAGTATCACTTATATGTGGATTCTAGAAAAATGGTACAGATGAACTTATCGGCAAAGCAGAAATACAGTCACAGATGTAAAGAACAAGCTTATGGTTACCAAGGGGGGAAGAGGGGTGGGATGAACTGGGAGATTGGGATTGACATATATATAAACTACAAATAATAAATGCTGGAGAGCAATCCCGCTCCTGGGCATATATCCAGAGAAAAACATGATTTGAAAGGTTACATGCACCTCAGTGTTCATTGCAGTACTGTTTACAATAGCCAAGACATGGAAGCAACCTAAATGTCCATCAACAGGTGAATGGATATAGAAGATGTGATAAATACATACAATGGAATATTACTCAGCCATTAAAAAGAATGAAATAATGCCATTTGCAGCAACATGGATGGACCTGGAGATTATCATACTAAGTGAAGTAAGTCAGACAGAGAAAGACAAATATTATATGATATTGCTATACGCAGAATCTAAAAAAAAAGATACAAACGAACTTATTTACAAAACAGAAACAGACTCACAGACTTAGAGAACGAACTTATGGTTACCAAAGGGGAAGGGTGGGGAGGAGGGACAGATTGGGAATTTGGGATTGACATGTACACACTGCTATATTTGAAGTAGATAACCAGCAAGGACCTACTGTATAGCACAGGAAACTCTGCTCAATACTCTGTAATAACCTAAATAGGAAAATAATTTTAAAAAGAATAGATACATGTATATGTGTATAACTGAGTCACTTCGCTGTACACCTGAAACTAACACAACATTGTTAATCAACTCTACTCCAATATAAAATAAATTTTTTTTAAAATATATATAGCACTTTAAGATACAGTCAGCTATTAGCTGCAGGTTTTCCATAGATGTTTCTCATCAAGTTGAGGAAGTTCCCCTCTATTCCTACTTTGTTGAGAGTTTTATCGTGAACAGGTGTTGGGTATTGTGAAATGCTTTTTCTATGCCAACTGATATGAACAAATGAACTTTCTTCTTTTCCCTGCTGTTGGTACAATGAATTACAGTGATTGTTTTTTGAATTTTGAACCAGCTTTGCATATGTGGAAGAAATCCCAGTTGGTCATTATGTGTAATTCTTTTAATATGTCATTGCAATCTACTTTTGTTGAGGATTTTTACATCTACATTCATGAAAAATATTGGTTTGTAATGTCTTCTGGTTTTGGTATGTGGTACAGCTGGCCTCATAAAATGAGTTAGGAGAGTTCTCTGTACTACTATTTTCTGGAAGAGACTGTGAATTCACCAATGAAACCATCTGCACTTCTTATTTGGGAAGTGTCTTAATTATTAACTTATTTAATAGATATAGGACAATTCAGGTTATCTATTTCTCCTAGTGTGTGTTCTGGTAGTTTGTGTCTTTCAAGGAATTGGCCCACTTTAACTAAGTTATCAATTCAGTGGCTATCAAGTAGTTCAAAGTATTTCTTTACATGCTTTTATGCCCATGAAATATGTTGTAATGGCCCTTCTTTAATTCTTTGTATTGGTAATTTGTGTCTTCTCCATTTTTCTTGGTTAGACTGGCTAGAGGTTCGTTAACTTTAATATTCTTTTCTAAGAGTCAGCTTTGAGTTACAGTGATTCTCTTGAACGTTTTTTCTGTTTTCTATTTCATTGATTTCTACTCTCAAGTTTATTACTTCTTGTCTTCAGCTTGCTTTGGCTTAAATTGCTCTTCTTTGTCTAGTTTTCTAAGGTGGAAGCTTAGGTTATTAATTTTGTAACTTTCTTCATTCAAATATATGCATTTAATGACATACATTTTCCTCTAAGCACTGCTTTTGCTGCATCTCAGAAATTTGATATGTTGTATTTTAATTTTCATTTAGTTCAAAATATTTTTCTAATTTATCTTAAGGCTTCTTCTTTAACCCATGGGCTATTTAGAAATGTGTTAATTTCCAAATATTTGGGGGTTTTCTAGTTGTCTTTCTCTCATTGATTTCTAGTTTAACTCCACTGTGATCTAAGAACATACCTTGCAAGATTTCTATCCTTTTAAATTTGTCAAAGTATGTTTCATGGCCAGAATATGATCTATCTAGTGAATGTTCCATGTAAGTAGGAGAAGAATATGTATTCTACTGCTATTGGATGGAGCACCTTGAATTTTAAAACGAAGGAGCATTAAACCTAAACACTATTAAAAGATATTCTATTTAAAAATAATATTGAAATTTATCCTAAACTTCCTAGACACTGGCTCTATGAGTAAAGGCAGAGAAACAGGTAGTACATGTCGAAAAGTGAATATTCGATCTTCCAGGAGATGATTTAACACACACATTTTCAGAAATAGTCACAAATGAATTTCTCTCATACTTTAAATGCTCTGCACGTCATAAAATTTTCCTCTTGCAATTTGTTGCTAACCAGAAACTAAGCATATGTATATACACACACACACACTTATATAATATATATATGAATTCATATGCAGGGAATAAACCTAATGCAATTTTTCTATGATTATGATTACAGTTGAAATGATTAAAACTTCTGTGCCAGTTTTTTTAAAGAGGTAAGAAAAGGCAATGTTTGTTAAATGTAAAGAAAACATTCCATTTTTAGTCTCCTAAGATATTATTAAAAATAATGTTTCATAAAATCTTCTGAGGGTATTTGAAATTCTGCATTTATATGACACCAGTTTCTAATTTAAACATAATTGGAGAGAACAAAATGAGAGTAAATTACATATAAAAGGGGGTAAAAGCACATGCCACTGACTAGTGTTTTCTATAGCAGTCTCTTTGAATATTATAGTCAATAAGACTCCAATCAGAATGTTTGCATTTTGCCAGCCGCTTTCTGGATGACAAAATTGTTCTTTACGTAATTAAACAACATCTACCCAAGAGAATCTACAACAACCAAATAAATAAAGGGAGAAAAGTAACCTGGAAAAGTCAACTAATCAAGCTCTAATCAATGTAACAAAATTCAATCAACTAATCAACTGTGTTCTAATAGGACATCACCCAAACAATCCCACAAGCTTTGTTTCTAAAGCTCAGTATGATAGAAGGTGTTGAAACTCCCATTATATTGATTCAAAATTAATAATGCTCTATTATTAAATTAAATCTCTTCCTTATCTCATCTCAATTCCTCTTATAATTTAACTTATAATTTAAGTTAACCAATGAATATTTCAATGTTCTACTTCCATTCAAACAATATGATTGAATAAAACTGATTCTGGACAATTACTAGAATGAATAAAGCAAAAGAACGGCCACACAGTAAAATTTTGTTTTCAAGTTCAACCAATGGATGCTGTTAAAATAATAATAATAATATATTTAAATGACAGGCTAATCCTTAAGTATGGTAATTCCCTTGAAAATTACCTTTTGTTGAATCATCCTCTATTGGCTGTTTGAACAACGTGATGTCCTTGAAAGTGCATAGGAACAAAACCACCTTTTCATGTTCATTTCTTATTGGTGCAATTTGCATATAAAACCAAACAGGGGTTCCTGTAAAAGAGAGAAAGGACAACAGAGTGTGACATAGCCACCACGATGATATCGTCTCCCGCTTTCCTTCCTCCTTCAGCTGCCAACTGCTATGCCAAGAATTAGCACCAAAACAACAGTATTTTAATTCCTGGAAAGAATCAAAACAACTTTCATTTTATATCAACTACCAGTTGCTCAAAAATTAATGAACATATTTTTCAACCCAAAATATCAAAATCTGAAAGTAAAGCATGGGGTGTCATTTCACAATGCAGTGGAATAAAGGCAGTCTTGCTATTTAAGCAATGCCAGCATCAGCTTTAGATCTGGGTCCCTACACCACTGCTGCTCTCACCACCTCCTTTCCATAGTCTCACCAAGTGTGAGCATTCCTCCTTGTCACTTTGAGAAGTGTTTCCAGTCGACTTCAACATCAATACCTGATGCTCTGATAAGTATTCCTCTTTGAGAAACTTTTGAAATGTTGCTTCTATCTCAAGATTCTCTCATCAGTCAGATAGACTTATAACTCTGTGACTCTGACCACATCCCCACATCAGAGAGATACAATGTCAGCAACACTAGAAGCCTGATGTACACAGAGCTATACCTGAAGCCTTTAAGGCAGTGTTAAAGAAAAGAAAAAAATGTCCCCAGGCCTTGAAAGTCTCAGGCATCTTCATGACACACTGCTTCCAACCTCCCTCATTCAAAGCATGAGGCTGGTCTCTGTCACCATGTTCTTCAAACAGTGGCTCCTACAGACTCCAGAGGACACAGAGTTTCAAAGCATTCAAGGTTTAGGATTTGGACAAATTAGAAACTGGCAATGGGTCAAATAATAAATAGCTGAAGACACAAGAAATGCCTTCAAAGGAGTAATTACCCATTAAATGATAAAACACTGAGGGAATGTTCCATCAGAATCAAAAAGACACATTTTCCATTATAGTCTTTCCAAGCCACAGGCAGTAAAGCCTCTCCAAATATTCATTCTTAAAGACATAAAGTCTTTTGTCAGTTTGGGATTTGGGGAGTGAAATGTGCAGCTGTTAATAATCTCTAGGTGAGAGTTGATAGCCTGTTAGTGACTTCCAATGAAAACCAATAAGAAGTACCTCCACACCTGTGGCCAAAAATTGTCAGGTAACGATATCACCACAAAGGGGAATTTGCCATTTACCCAAGAATGGGTGACTTTAACTACTGGGTGCTAGAAGTCAGGGAATTCGAGAGAGGAGATTTCTATAAATATTCAGTTCTGACAACCAGGTCCTTTGCAACCCCAGGGGGCCTACAGAAGGACATGGCCTTTTCCAAAATGATTACAGGATGAGACAGGGACCTCAAAAACAATCACACTATCTCCCAGAAAGGCTTGTTCTTTGTTTTCTGCTTCTTATTTTACACAGTGTGTCCAGGAACTGTGAGTGATGTACACAGTTTGACAAATCACCAGGCCCAGACGCTAGCAGATACATGGCCTATGGCTGTTCCAACACAGTGAGCTTGAGGCAGCAAGGTTATAAACAGACAGAAAGGGGTATTAAAAATAAGTCATTTTCCAAGGTCTGCTAGAAATCTGAACAGAAAGAGATGTTACAGTTCATACCTTCCTATGAAAACAGCAACTTTTCAAATTTTGGCATTGAGTCAGAGCTGTTTTTAAAATTGTTTTCAGATATCACGGTATACTATTTTCAGGTTTAGTCACAGGCTCAGACTTCTCCAAGTAGGCTGAGTTTTTGCTGAGTGGTTGTTGCTGAGTGGTTGGTGAAATATCCATATTCTGGATTTGGGGTTCAAGGAGACGGGAAGTCTGGGAAGGTTAGGTAGAGAGGCCTGTGGCTGCTGGAAACTCGAGGCAGTGCCCTGGCACTGATTATCTGGAGTTGCCCTAGCTATCACAGTTCTGCCTTTGTGTAAACAGAAAGATCCATTTTCAGTCATCATCCCAGAGCCACTGCTTCTTTCTCAACAGTAGAAGCAGCCCACTGTTAATCAGAGCAATGGACCTAAAGAATAGAGGCTGCAAACTGAAATGTCAATCATGACACATATTAAATCAGATACCTCAATCTCCCTGTCTGCAAATGGTGTTTAGCTAATTATTTAATGGAAGTGTTGGGAGGACTTGGCATTCAAGCATTCCCAAAACAGTTCTCTACAGGCATGTGACTTTTTCTAACATTAAAAAACGTCAAAAGAACACACTTTTTTCAGTTGTTGTTCAAAAGCCTTTAGCTATTTACAAGATTTTTTAAAGCTGCTTTTAAGTATAGTAGAACTGCCTTATAATGCATGGATAATATCTATTCTTCATATTAAAGAAAAAAAACTCAATGCAGATACTTTCCAGAAGAGACAGGAGTTTTAATCTATAGTGCTATGGGCCATAACTCCTACTGGCTCTAAGCAGACAGCTACATGTGTATACATACTGTATAGATCTGAAAAGAACCAGACAGGCCTGAACAAAGGTCAGACAATTATTACAAGCTATTAAAATAAAGCAAACTATCCAAACCACCTTGGAAGGAAACTTTTGGAAACGAAATATTAAAGCCAGGGAGGGAGACACAAGAGGGAAGAGATATGGGAACATATGTAAAACTGATTCACTTTGTTATAAAGCAGAAACTAACACACCATTGTAAAGCAATTATACTCCAATAAAGACATAAAAAAAAAAAGCTACTGTTAACATGATTTAAAGGATCTAAACAAAACAACATTTCCACAAAGGTATTTTTGAGAAAATCAGAAACTATGGACTTGGCTTTGAAACTTTAAAATCAGAAAAAGATTCGTTTATTCTGTTTAAATCCCAGGGTTAAATGACCCTAGTAATATGGAATATTCTTAAATTATTTGCTAAACTCGAGGTACATATTGAAGTCATTCGAGGGATAACAACCCTATATGAAAATGACAGGGGGCATTCCCTGCTGGTCCAGTGGTTAGGACTCTGCACTTCCAAGGCAGGGGGCACAGGTTTGATCCCTGGTTGGGGAACTAAGGTCCCAGAAGACTCGTAGCACAGCAAAAAAAAAAAAAAAAAACAATGAAAGGGAGTTTTGGCATATGGGTCTACTACAGCTTATCAGTATGTATTTGGACCTAGTGAAAAAAAAAACCAGAAAGCACCTAGAAACTGGCTTTTCTCTTGTAGAAGACAGAGCTGATCATTCAGAATGGATTGTTTTCTAGTTGGTAAGCCAACGGACATTTGGCTATGATGTCAAAGAGAAATACATTTTCAGCCTTGATTCTAAAATGAAAGATAAGATGATAAGATGTTCCTTAAGTAAGACCACTGAAGACCGGCGCTCCCATAACCAGCTGATACTGGTAATGGAACTTCACTACTACTGTGAAGCAATGTCTATGGTTGTTGTTATCTCTATGATGGTCTATTAATAAAAAGAGAAACCTAAATAAAATTCTAAATATTCCATAAAGAACAAATGTTTAAGGTACAATGGAGAGGATAAATTATGCTCCACAAAACCCAACCAGCACTAAACATGGTACAAGCGCTTCCTGTTGAAGCTAGAATGCTTCCTGAACTGGGGAAGAATTTAGTAACCATCAATTTCCACTAAAGATAATAATTGGCTTTGGTATCATTTAACATTAACACTAAATAAGTTGACTCATCTTATGCAGTGACTGTTCTTTTTAAAAATAAAACAAAACTCTGTTTGGAAATGCAGCAAAAAAGAAATAAAGTAAGTGACTATTCAAAGAAAACAAATCGGAAGGGAGACTTGTTTGATGAGTGTACTAGTTGGCTTTTTGTTTGGTTGTTTTTTTCCCCCAAACTCCAATGGAGAGTCTCATCAGACTCTCCCATAATTGCCTAAGACCCATATCATGAGGTCTTATGTGATTATATAACAGACAATTGACCACCCACAAATCCCATCATGGAGAACAGCAAACAACAATCAACACAAAGTTACCAGATGTGAATGGCGCATCCTGAAAGTAATGATTACTTCCACTCAAAAGTCTAGCACAAAAACAGTCTGAGTCTAGCAAACAGCCATACTGGTAAAGATTCACCTGAGGTAGATACCATATACTCACGTCATCTACATATGTGTAGAAAGGTAATCACACATACCCATTGACACCAATCAACTTTCCCTTTAACTGTAAGAAGAAATGAATGAATTTCTCTGTCATTTTTAGTTGCTGTCACAACTATAGGATCTTTACCATGAGTATTAATCACAGAACATTTTGCCACCTGACACAAAAAAAATCACATTCAAAATGCATTATATTTTTCTTTCAGTCCTCAAAAGGTTGCTTTTCATAAGTATTATTTATTAATTTTGCTATCTAATTTTTACAAGTACCTCCTGCCAAGAGAAGCAATAAAAGTTTTATATTCTCTCTACACTACAGCTTAACTACCACTTACCAAGATGTAATATTAATAAAGAGTTGACACACCTTATTGGTAATATAGATACCTACTGTTTTTCTTGTACAAAAGAACTTCAAAGCAGTTTGACTCGTAGTTGTCAAAAGTCTGCCTGACTTTCTCAATGGTTTTCTTGTCAGTCAATTCTCCATACATAAAACTGGAAAAAACACCAAATAATCCATTTCAGTTTTGTGTTCCTTTTCAAATGCTACATAAAATCATATATTTGTCTTTTTTAAATTAAGCATTCGGATTTAGTTACAAAATATAATGTTGCTCCCACAAAATGAAGTGAAATATTTAAACCATGTTTTAACCATGACTGCTAAACTTCCTGCTAAAATCTAGCTTTAGAAGTTATTTTGAACATACAGAGAGAGAGAAAGAGAGAGAGAAGCAGTCTTCACTTTACACAAGTCCAATATGCAGCAATTTTAGTTACTATGCTTTAGTTAAATAATACCAGTTTTCCAACAACACAGTTCAAATTTTGGTTTTCATAGTATATTAACTGTGAATGATAGCATAAAGTATAAACTTTGTTGCTAGCTCATCAGTCTACAAGTCACTAGTAAATAACAAGTACACATTACAATTAGTGACAAATCACACCACTTCTTTTAAAGCCTGTCAGTATTACTGTGCATCTACTACTACTCAGTTCATGCACAGAAAGCAAAGTGTGTAGTTGTGTTGTCTCCTTGTCTCTCAGTGGTAAACTAATATGACATTTTACAAAAATGGATAAACAAAAGCAGGAATTCGCCATCAAAGATTAAAGTCTACCAAAGAAATGTAAAGTGATAATGCTGGAAGTGAAATTCAAATTAAACATAAATGCAGTTATTTCTTCTGTAAGAATAGTGGGAATGTTGACACTGCTGTCATTTGAGAGGCTCTAGATATGCAGGCAGAGGAACCTAGTGAGGACAAACTTATCAACATAAATCAGGAAAGGACCTGTTACAAGAAAGACCAAGGTTTCCCAGAGGAAGTCATGGCAGTAAAAAAATCTGCACATTAAAGGAGCCCTAGGAGGTAATTCACGATACTGAAAGTGGAAGGATAAAAGAGTAGAAGTGGATTCAAACTTAAAACGAGTATGACTGTTTGCTAAGAGATAAAAAAAAAAATGCTCTCTTCATATCATAAAATATATTATGAGAATGTAAGAATTGTTCAAATGACTTGTGATAGCTTTTTACAAAGAAATGAAACACTTTCATCTCAATGTTTCTAATGTTATAGATCACTAAATACTCTAATGTACAAAATAAATATTAGTTTGACTATTATTTTCATTTCCCTGCACTTATAACCAACAGTAAGAGATTTTTTAATACTTTGACAAACACTGTTAAAGGTCACAGAACAATCATAATTTTTCAATTGAGTATTAATATCCTATTACATGGTTTCAGCTTGCATGGTCTTTTTTACACTCCCATACTACAATGAAATGTTAAGACTCCGTATTACACATATGCTGCATTGGCATTCTCACTATTTATGAGGATTTTTCTGAAATATGTACAAGTAGAGCCAATGGAGGGAAAATAAAGAAGAGAAATTGAAGGAGACATATGCTATTACTATGGCACATACAAAACATAAAGAGTGAATTTCCACATACCACAAACATTTCCTAACATTTTAAATTATCTATTTTTTCTAAGAGAAACTCACCAGTAGTCTGAGAATTTACAAAACAGAACTCAGTCAAGCACTACAAGCCTATAAAACCCTATTCCTGATGCTTTCCCAATCATCAGTGTGCATCTGGTTTCAGATACCTAGTTCTACTAGTTGCTGTAATTGTCCAGACCATTTCTTCCACCAGGAAAAAATGTGTGGCACTTGACTAAGTTTTTGAAGGCTCAAGTATATCTTTGTTATTGCTTTTCTTCGAGTTTTCAATAAATTAGCTTATTAGCCAGAGGTAAATCCAAGTGTGGCGGGGCCTGAAGCTTATACAATTTTAGGGGCCGTCTTTAAGGAAAGGAGTGCAAAATTATAAAACAAAATTAGGTACAGAGGCTTGAAAGACATGCACTCAAGTAAAGGCCCCTGAAGGTTAAAATTCTTTATCCTCATGGGAAATCTGTTCCTGAATGTCTCAATCTAGAAAGTTTACAACATGAAAAGCATAGTTTGTTAGCAAGAGCCAGCAAAACTAGCAGGATTCAACCATGAAACCATATCACAACTAAAAATTACAGAGTAACCTGCTGTATTAAAAAATAAATAAAATAAAAATAAATGAATAAAATAAAATTAAAAATTCCCAAAAAAAAAAATTACAGAGTAATGACCCATCTTATGGTAACACTAACCTAAGCAACTAGAATTCTGAAAACTAAGAAAGTAGATGAGGCCAACCAAAGGCTGTCCAATCTGTGGCCTGCATTTTCAATACAATACTTTTCTCTTTTATAAAAAAGGAATTTTTAATTGTCATTATAATAGTAAAATAAGCAAGAGAATATCAGAATAGGATGACAGACTAACTCCATAATCCTATAGCCAGACTAACACATGAAGCTTCAGAGGGCATTGAAAAGCCACTGTTCCTGTCAAAGCCTGAGTTTCAGCTCATGCGAGTTTTATGAAAATCTCCTGAGGGCATTATAATTAAATTAGAATTCCTCAGTTAAAGTCACCCTCCTTTCCTCCCCACAAATAAAACACTATTTAATACTGTTAATATTTTTTACAGACAAGTAAACTTTTTTATTGACTGTTATTTTTAACCTAAAGACACTAATAAAGAGAAAACATTAAAAATACAAAAAATAATAATAATAAGGGTAATTAAACTAAATAAATGTTTGTGGTCTTAAAAAGAAGAGAAAGTATTTACTCCTATTACTAAATGTCAGAGTCAATAGTTCAGTAAACCAAAACACAATATTCATAATTGGCCAACAGAAAAACATAAAAAAGAAATCATCTATAATATAACAAGCAACTAGGATAAAAATGGTGAAAAATTAACTCGAATAGGATTAAAAATGTTACAACTCAAATTTAAAAAAAAGAAACTGTCTTAGAAATTGATGTAATAATACCACTTAAGAAGAAATACAACACAAGTCTGATTCAGCTAAAATGCTGAAGAGAAGGTGAAAACAAGCAATTTCTCAAATAAACTCTGAAAATTCTATAACCCATTCTTTAGCCCTCCCAATGCTAAAATAGACTGTCCGAAGAAAATAGGATCATTTTAAGAAAAAAATCCCAGCTTATTATACTTTGAATAATTTTTCAAAAATAGGTTTTATTTCTTACGCAGTTTCACTCATATTTTTATTTTAAGTTTTAAAACTACGTATTTCCAGAAACAGAACACATATTTGAAGTGGTAAAATGCAGCAGTTACATAACAAAGGATATTTCAAAATGACCTGAAAGAATGTCTGAAATGTATTATCCAATCTTCCAAAGCAAGTGTTCTGGAGATTAATTCAAACTTTGAAAGTGTTTCCACCCAAAGTTGTCCAAACCAAAATGACTAAATCAATGCTTCTGCATATTTTACGTGTATGGCACATTTGCTTACTTGCTGGGCACTTTTTATGTGTAAATGTTGAATTTCTTTACCAAGGTTTCCTGCAGCCTGATTGCAGATGGCTGAAGCTCAATGCAGTCTTTGAATGGTTAATGGAATTTGAAGGAAACCAAGATTTAGAAATGATAATCATCAGACTTTAGAAACTATATATCTATATAATAATCTTAAATACTTTTTATGTCTCTTATTGAATATCCTCCAGGAATATATAATGGGAATACTAAAAAATTACAGAACTTCAAATTACTCTCTTAGATAGCCAAGCTCCCCTTCAGTAATAATAAATGACTTCTACAACTTCACTGTTATCTTATTGGAAGGAAAATAAAATTAGATGCACAGAAGCAATCTATCCCTGCTATAATATGGAGCAGCCACAATATAACAGAGGACCACTGCACTTAGAGGACCACTTACAATCTGTAAGGCTTATGGCCAAGTCGTATAACTTCTCTGACTCTTAGTTCCCTCATCAGTAAAATGATGGTAATGTTAATATAACTCAGAGGGTGGGGATTAAAAGGATAATGCACATGAAGTTGAAAATTATAATGTGCTGTACAATGACTTATTACTGGAATGCTTCTTATGGGTGTGGTTAGAAGCCCCTCCAGCCCAACCCTACTCCTTTGCTCCTCTACAATTCTAGGGCAAGGGTTGGGCCATGCCTGCTAATGGGCAGGGTCCCTGTGTCTTAAAGGGATACACACATCATTTTGTGTGTCTTCTTTCTTTGTGAACCCATGACATTGAGGCATAAATTCACCCAGGGCCTGCTGCTGGATAATCTGGCCACTTACCTTGCCACACAACTAACTTGTGGGAAGACTTGATCTTGGGAGTAAGGGAGATTTCCTGAGGCCTGGCTTGGGCCATATCCAGCTTGCCTGAGCATTTGGCAGTATATCTTTCCTGTATATCTTACCCTAGGAAACTTCTAGGACTAAGCGGTTTGGTTTATAGCAAGATTTACTTATTTTTGGATCCCTTGTTTTGCCATCAAAATCTCACAAACCAGCCTCATTATAACACCTGACAGTAAGTATGGCTATAATTTGACAGACTTCCAAAGGAGAAAGGAATCTTACAAACTGAAAAAATATATAATCTAATCATGAGTGCTGCCAATCTATCTTTATCTGCTAATGGTCAACAATGTTCCTGGACTAATAAGCACACAAACATTCAGTCAACACTGAATGTTTCAACACTTCCGCTCATTGTGAAGCAGAGCTCTCAGCCAAATGGAACCAGACTGACTGACATCCACCATGTGTAATGTTCTCTTGTTGACTGAGGTAACCCTGCGTTAATAAAACTACCTGTGAAAATACATCCAATAAAGTGGCTCTTAATATCTCTGCTTCATTGTCTAATTTGATAGTTTGGTTAAGAATTATTAATGGGCCTTCCAAAAAAAAAATGTATTTGAAAGCATCTATCTACTCCAATCTTCCCTATCTGATTCCTCTTCTCACCCCTTTATCTTAAAAAACAAAAATAAATAAATGAAAAGTAAATTTTAAAAGAAGTAGAACAGGTTTTTAAAAGGTTCAGGCTAATCAAGGGTAAAATGCTAAAGTGGTTTCTACCTGACCTATGACAGTATGTCTCGAATGTCAGGGCTTTCTAAGGGTCCTGAGATAAGATCAGATGTTTTTAAATGCCATCCCCCCAAAACCTACATACAATTTCCTTCAAACACACAATACATTTTGTGTCCTTCAGTAAACAGCAACAGTCCAAAAGCTTGGAAATGAAATTATTGGACAATAAAATGAACATTTGAACTTCCTAGGAATCCAGAAATTTCATTAAAATATTTTTTGAAATTTTAGCTAAAATAAAAATGAGACAGTACATGGCACACATCAGATTTTTATTTTAATAGAAATTTAGCTACTATTATAAAGTGCAAGGATACAGGAAAACCCTCCATCATGGCTGCTGGGAGTAGAAACAGAGGGCCATTCTGGACAGCAATCTGACAGCAGTTAATTTACAATTTCTGCATATATTCTACTATCCAGCAATTCTATTTCTGGGCATAGAGAAAGACAACTTCTCCCATGGGAACACAAGAAGATGTGTATGAGGATGTTTACCTCCAACTTGTTGGAGTAGCAAAGTGTCAGAAGTTGGAGTTCAAGACTAGTAAAGTGGATAAAGAAAGTGAAGGTTGTGAGGACACTGGAACACTATAAAACAGTCAGACATGATGAAATAGATTATGATATAGCAACATTAAAAAATATCAAAAACATAATGGTGAGTGAAAAGAGTAAGAAACTGTATATCTTACTGCACAGTATGAATTGTGTAGGCCTTAAAAACACACACAAAGCAACATCATTTCAAGAATACACGTATTTATTAAACACATGGAAGATGGATTAGAAAGACATACAATGAACACACTAAAATGAATAGCTATGGAAGAGGAAGGGGGATGGAATGAAGGGGAAAAGAAATAAAAGAAAAGAAGTTGAAACAAAGTAAAACAAATAAAATGAAATTAAAATAAAATAAATAAGACTGTGCCCAGAGAGATCCAAATGATAATATTGGGACAAACTGAGGAGTATGTTTAATTTGATTCTATGCACCTGGTCTAATGGGAGAAGGACTGGGAAAGACAAAGAAGGAAAAAGATAAGAAAACAGAATAAATATACAAATGTATAAATACTGTATAATAATATATAATGTATAAATAATCTTAGCCTCTTGATATTGTAAAATTACAAATTAATATTTGTCATTTTCCATAAAACAACTCACATTTGAATATTTTAAAAATAGGACATGTAATCTTTATGCAGTTGCCACTTTAATCCTATCAATTTTAATCCATCTAGTGCAAGTTGTATACAAAGATGACTCTTTTTCAGCACATAAAGTATTCATATTTTTTCCTCACAAAGTGATACTCACTGATTTGTAGCTTCTTATTCTGTTTGTCTAAAACTTGTCATTATTAAAATCAGTAAAATTCTTTGATTTGTTATAAGGCTACCCTCAGTATCAAATTATTTATGTCCATATTCAACTAGAATTCAGTGATTCCAAAACTGTATAACATTAGCTTTAACACTGTATTTCTAAATGTGTATAAAAGTTTCTTTCCTCCCTCTGTTTCCTTGTGTATCATATTCAAAGGCTTTTATAGATTTATACAGGAAATGGAAAACAACTATATGTAAACAAAATTGGAATCATGATGCAGATATTGTTTTGAAATCTTTTTTGTTCATTTGGCTGGTTGGTTGACTTTTTTACTTAGTAATACATTGTTAGCTTCTTTCAGTGTCATTATTCTTCCAACATATGATGTAAGAAGTTAGGGCTTTGCCATAACATTTTTTAATAAATATACTACCAGGCATTTTTATTATTTCCAGGTTTTCATTCTTCTAAAAAGTGCTTCAATGAAAGTAAAATGGGTGTAGTTTAATTTTTAAACGGAATGTATAAGTTTGAAAGGGGCGTGCATTAAAATAAACTATGCCTTAAGAAAACCTGATAGGATTCAAACACTTGCTCATATATCAGATGCTAGTCTTCATTGCTCTGCGAGAGCATTCAATTGCTTACAAGTTTTAGATTAGCAGAACACAACGGGCATTTTGTGCAATCAAGTAATAATTGTTTGTGTTAAGAATACTGTTATGTTTAACTAGTGATTACCAGTGGGGAGAGGGAAGAGGGGAGGGGTAAGAAAAGGGTAGGGGATTAAGAGGTACAAACTACGATTTATAAATAAGCTACAAGGATATACTGTACAGCACAAGAAATATAGCCAATATTTTACAATAACTTTAAATGGAGTATAATTTATAAAAATTTTGAATCACTGTTATACACCTGAAATTAATATAATCTTATAAATTAACTATGCCTCAATAAAAAAATTTTTAAAGAATATTGGTATTCGTAGAGCATGGACTTGACATGGGGAGGGGGAAGGGTAAGCTGCAAGGAAGTGAGAGAGTAGCATGGACATATATACACTACCAAATGTAAAATAGACAGCTAGTGGGAAGCAGCCGCATAGCACAGGGAGATCAGCTCTGTGCTTTGTGACCACCTAGAGGGGTGGGATAGGGAGGGTGGGAGGGAGACTCAAGAGGGAGGGGATATGGGGATATATGTATATATATGGCTGATTATTCACTTTGTTTTACAGCAGAAGCTAATGCACCATTGTAGAGCAATTATACTCCACTAAAGATGTTAAAAAGAATACTGGTATTTTGAAAATACCATCTCTAACAAAAGTGAAGAAGAATTGGGGGGAGATTTGCATACTTCTTCCCACAGTGAAAAAGTGTAACATAATCCAAAGCTCTCTGCTTTCTTACCCACCTCAAATACCATAACACTTGGGATAAAATACAATAAATAAAAGCATGTTATACAGAAGTCTGTGACACCTAGGTTAGGGTTTATTGCAAAACAAGCCAACCAATTCAACAATACTGACACAGAACACTGAGCTGTGTCCTGTAGTGCATACAAAAGTGAACAAGATGGAATCCTTACCTTCAAGGCATGTATAATCTGGCACTGGTGGTAGGAGGGAAAGCAATGCTTTAAGGGGAGAGAATATACATTCTCTGTGTTACAACATGCCAGCATTTTTTAATGAACTTTTCATAGGAAAAACTGCACGTGCCAAAGAAAACAGGCTGGGGTATAGGGGCAGATACATGGGAAGCAAGAAGAGATGTGAGCATGACTTTACAATATATCCAGATATGAAGAGCAATACATCTCAAAAATGACAACAAAAGCAATAGCGATGAAAACCCCAGGGATAAGAAAAACTAGTTTAAGGCCATATGACGGTGCCAAATGATGAACTATAGGGAGTCAAAGGATGAAAAGTTATGAGCACCTTCAGGTAGAAGATGGCAACTTGAAACAAGCCCGGCATGATGATGGTGGGAGGTCAGGAAATAGGTATGGGAGCATCTACATTTCCTGGAATTCTCTATAGCACCTGTTCCACAGGTTAGGTCTATCATAAAACTAACCTTTTCCTAACCTAAACCCTGCCGAGACATAAGGGAGCAGAAATGCTCAATACAAACCTTGGCCTCCCAGAATTTAGAACACACACCTACAGTGCTAGGCCAAGAGCTAATATCCACCCAGCAGATAAAAAGGCACAAGAGACATCCGTGCTACCAAAGAGAGTTTCTCAACGAGGGGCCACAGTTTTTCATCATTCCTACCTACCAATTTCAGGCCTGGAAGTGAAGGCTGAATACGAGAATGACTTTAGTAGAGAGAAAATGAGGACTGCTGGGAGAGGATAAGCGAAGAAAGAGGATGTTTGAACAGATAATTTCTCAGTGCTGGCTAAGCATCAGGATCATCAGAGCTGCTGGTTAAAAGTACTGATTCCTGCCCCCACCTACCCACCTGAGGTGATTCTGATTCAATAGGTTTAAGATGAGGTCTGAGAATCTGTGTTTTGCAAAACCTCTCTAAGTGATTCCCATGTATAGTCAGGTTTAGACCCCATATGAAATCCCTACCCTCCATGAAGATGTAGAATATATATATTTGTATATGCATATAATGTTTCGCAGCATAAATGGGTAGAAAAAAAGATAAATAAATCACTGTTTCCCTGGGCAAATCCCTTAACCTAACTCTAACTCAGTTTTTCCTCTGAAAAATAACGAATATGGAGTAGAAAATAATTGACCCCTTGCAGTTCTAAAATAACATGATTTTGGTACTTAGTTAAGTGTGAGCTTTAAAGAAAAATTAACTCAAGGAAAAAACATCCCATCTGGCATTACCGAAATATTGTGAAAAGTTTTCGGTTCTAAATTGGTTCCTTATATAGAGTTTCCTTTTCTCTTTTATGATCTTTTTTGGTAATACTCTCTTTAAGCTCACAGATATGGAATATTTTAAAAGAATTGTTATAAATAATATAAATGCCAGATTCTGTTTTACATAAGTCAAACAAAATAGCAGTGGTACAATGTACCAACATAACAAAGTACGTGTGATTTATACAGTATGAAAGAACTTCATTTTGATTTTTTTTAATGTTCAAAAACCATGTCCTACTCGGTTGGGGGTTGTTGCCTCTACTTTGTTCAATACAGTTTTAGCAACTCAAGAAGTGCTGATGACATCAATGGTCCTCTGATATAGGGTGTTCCTTTGATCACTTGGCACCTAGAATAGTTTGTGGCCCATAGAGGGTGATCAAAAAATATTTATTGAATGAATTAATAAATTCACAGCTATGCAAAAATATTTCTCTTTGCAAAAGTTCTCACCAGTGGCTCTTAAACTATGTATTTCTATTGACAGTTTAGTCTCCTTAACATTCTAATATAATTTTTACCCTATAGTTTTCATGTGAATCAATAGGTTCTGGTACCAATTCCAATCTGGGTGTGGGGGTGGTGGTGGAGAGTTTCCCTATACCAACAACAAGCAATTCTAGGGACACCAGCTGGGTGTCCTATGATTCAACTCAATTCTGACACTACCTACCTGCAGATAGCATCAGATTCCACAGGTTAAACATTGAGGGTTCAGTCCTACAAGACTACCCTCCACCAGACTTCAGGAATCAGTCACAAGCCTAGGTCGTTGCCTGTGTTTCTGACCCACCTAATACAGATTGGAGGTTCCCATGACACCCTCCTTAAACTTCAGCACCAGTTACAAGCAGAGGTTGTTATGTGTACTTTTGACAAACAGCTATATATGAGAGGTTCCCATGACCTCTTCCTTTGGTTTGAATAATTTGCTAGAGAGACTCACAGAGCTCAGAGAAACATTTTGCTTACCAGATTACTGGTTTATCATAAAAGGATATAACTCAGAAACAGACAGATGGAAGAGACGCACAGGACAAGGTATGGGGCTTCCATGCCCTCACCAGACATGCCACTCTCGGCACTTCCACATGTTGCCCAAACTGGAAGGCCTCTGAGTTTTTATGGAGGCTTCATTACACAGTCATAATTGATTAAATCATTGCCATTGGTATTGATTCAACCTCCAGCCCCTCTCCAGGAGACTGGGGAGAGGGCATGGTACTAATCACATGGTTGGTTCCTCTGGCAGCCAACCCCATCTTTAGGTTATCTAAGGGCTTTCCAAAAGTCACCTCATTAACATATAACAAGAAATTCCAAGAGTTTTGGGAGCTCTGTACCAAGAACTGGGTGCAAGACCAAATCACAGTGAGTCTAAGTAAGTTTAAGCCTTTTAACCACATTCAACATTTAGTTAAACTTTAGAAAACATTCCTGAGCTGTTCTCTTAACCTACCTGCAAGTGCTACTTTTCTGCATGACGTCAGCTCGATGATACCCAGAGAGTTTGCAAAAACCGTCATTACTATAAACTACAGGCCAATCCACAATCTGGGCATTTCCCAGTAAGAAACTCGATTCTAAAGGAGAAAGAAGAAAAGGGAAGTTTTTTAGCTTCATTTAACAATGTACTTCTTTCAAGTAATTAAAAAGACATATTCATAAAAATAAACAAATATAGCTATGGTTTGCTATGGTACAAATAATAAAACGTATCCTTGAAACTGGCATTATTACTTTAGCATGATCAGCAACTGAGATCTGCAATGAGTACAAGATTTGCATATAAACTAAAAACTCCATTGAAAAGAAGCCAGTTTACAATACTCTTTGCATTCAAGTAAACAGTACACTATGAAAACAAAGCATGGTTAATATTAAATAAATGTTAATGACTATAATAATCACAGCTAAAAACAGTTTAATTTATTAAGACTAAGGGCTACAGTCACTTCTTTACAAACTGAGAATATTAAACTTAATAACAGAGACAAGTTTGGATGACTCCTCCAAAAACTGTATTAATGTAATTTTGACATGATGGGACAAATTCATTGTCCATCAGTTTGATCTAGAGAAGTCTAATTTAAAATCAAATTTTTAAATAAAGTCCCTTTTTAAAATAAAATTATTTAAAGACATTATTTTCAACCACATGCTACACAGAATCTGGAAACTACCATTATTCTAAATAAAAGAATCATCTCTGGTCTGTTTTGCATGGAGAAGTGGTTTTGCTTTAGGTATAAAAATTAATACAAAAAATAATATCTTTTGGCATATACCTTGATTGAAAATCCAACAGTTTTAGGCAGTAACTTTAGCAGTTTTGTAGGTCAAATGACAAATATGTTAACATCAAAATTAAAACAATATTAAAATATAAAACATAAAATTATTTTTAAAATAAATATCAATATTTTACAAGCAGATTTTTTAGGGAGTACTATACTTCAAAATATCTACCTAAAAAATCTTCTTTGAACTCATATTGAGTGGTGTACTGAAGAGAAATTAACTTATGAGTAGATGACTTGAAGTTTAAATTCTGACTTACAGTTGCTCTTCATGTAAATAACAATGCAATTCACTGACTAAGTAGCTGCTAAGTAAAAGGCACTACTCTGGATCAGACAATGGGATAAAATAAAGATCAATAAACCATGCCCTTTACTCTCAAACAACTTACATATGAAGAAAAACAAATATGTAACCAAGTACAATTTACCAGAACAGATGCCAAATCAAGAAGCATGGGCCAACATATGGGAAAAAAATCTGTTTCAAGGCACTAAAAGACAATCAAAAGTGGATAGAAACCGGAAAAGACAAACCCTTGAAAAAAGGAAGACACATTAGGTGAGATATTCATTTAACTGTCCATTCCCCTGAGAGCACGTCTCAGTTTGTAAAGTTCGTGGGTGATAGAGCTCAAACAGAAAAGTCTTATGGGGCTAAAAAGTCAAAGATCGTAATTTGGGACCACCAAAGCAGCTTGAAGTTAAGGTGGAGTTCCTTTAACATATGGAGCCATAAACCTGTATATAAATCTACCTCAAATCCTCCTCTGTGACCTAAACTGCATGCACAGGATGAGACCAAAAGGAACCCATCTTGTCTTGCAATGACTAGAAGGCTAAAGAGGTAGGCAGAAACTTCACCAACTTCCCAAAGCTATAGGACAAATTTTGGAGTTTGAGTCCTATCAAGTTAGAGAAGCTTGGTAAATACCTCGAGCTTTCCATTAATTCCACAGAAGGCCTTACTTCAGGAATAAAAATCAAGTCTCAGGATAAATGGTTATGACCTGAGTCTAAGATCAAAAATGTAGAAAATAGACTCATACTAAAAAAAAAAAAAAAAAGCTAAAGTCATAATTAAGGTGACGCACCAGTAATTTAACCACCTGCTAAAATAAAATGAAATCTTCTTCAGAGGAAAATAATGAAGTCCAAAATCTCTACATTGTATCAATACAATGTCCGTATACAATTAAAAATTATTAGGCATGCAAAGAAACAGGAAACTGTAACAATAATGAAGAGAAAAAATGGGCAATAGAGAGGTTGAGATGGGAACATAGAAATAAACAATACAATCTCTGAAATAAAAAACTGAATAGGTTTAACAATATATTGGACACTAAAAAAGAAAGGACAGTTTAAAAACATATCAATGCAAATTACTGCAAATTGAAGCAAAAAGAGAAAATAACGGAAAAGATGTCCTGGGACAATATCAAGCAGTCTAAAATATATGTAGCTGAGTCTGGGGAAAAAAAACAGAATAGGACACAAATGTTACTTAGATAAAGGATGACTAAAATTTTTCAAATAGCATGAAAAATAGCAACACAGAGATCTTAGCTCAGTAAACCTCAAGCAAGATAAACCAAAGAAAGCTACAGTAAGAAGATGACAGTAAAATTGCTAATGAAAAATAAGGGAAAAAAAATTTTAAACATCAAAAAAAAGATACATTATTTATATGTGTTATATTTGGGGGAGGTGTAATAAATACAGCATACAAAGAATGAAAAACAAAGGAGGCCAGAAATCAATGGAATGACATCTTTAAAATACTGAGAGAAAAATGTTTATCAACGTAGATTTTTATAGAGAGCAAAGATATCCTTCAAAATTGAAGGTCAAATAAAGACATGCTCAGAAACAAAAACTGGGAGAAACCATTGCCAGCAGAATCACAATAAAACAAATGTAATAGGTATTTTAGCTGAAAAAATAATAATAGTAACAATAATAATAACAATAACCTCCACAAAAAAAGTCAAGAAGGGAAAAACAAACAACAGATAGGACAAATAGAAAATAAACCCCAGGATGGTAGCCCTAAATCCAACTATATCAAGCATTACATTAAATGTAAATAGAATAAACACACTAATTATAAGACAGAAATTTTCAGACTGGATTTTTAAAAACAGAATAGAAACTGATAGTCTAGTATTTTAAGAGAGCCATTTAAAGTGTAAAAAGATAGATACGGACTTCTCTGGTGGTCCAGTGGGTAAGGCTTCACCTTCCAATACAGGGGGTGTGGGTTCAATCCCTGGTCAGGGAGCTAAAATCCCACATGCCTTGGGGCCAAATAAAACAAAACATAAAACAGAAGCAATATTGTAACAAGTTCAATAAAGACTTAAAATTTTTTTTAATTTGAAAATTGAAAGTGTGGGGGAAAATACTCAAACACTAAGCATAAGAAAGTAAGTCTGGGAGGCTTCCCTGGTGGCGCAGTGGTTGAGAGCCCACCTGCCAATGCAGGGGACACGGGTTCGTGCCCCAGTCTGGGAAGATCCCACATGCTGCGGAGCGGCTGGGCCCGTGAGCCACGGCCACTGAGCCTGCGCTCCGCAACGGGAGAGGCCACAACGGTGAGAGGCCCGCGTACCACAAAAAAAAAAAAAAAAAAAAAAGAAAGTAAGTCTGCCCATGATAATACAAAATAAAGTAGCTGAAGACAAGGGGTAATAGAAATAAGGAGGGGCATTTAATAATACTAAAGGAGTCAATTCATTAAGAAGATACAGCACTCCCAAATGCATATGAAAGTAATGAAAGAGCTTCAAAATGCATGAAGAAAAAAAATGACATAACTAGGATAGACAATTTCACAATAATAAAGGGAGATATTAACCTTCTGCCTTAACTAGCAGAACAACCAGATGAAGAACTGATTGAGGATATAGAGTATTTGAACAACACCAACACTATCAACTAACTCAAACTAACTGACATTTACAGGACACCCCACACTACACTACAGAATACACATTCTTTTCCAGTGCATGTGGAAATTCCACCAAGATGTAACTGACTTTGAGCCACAAAAATTGTCAATAAATTTCAAAATATTGAAATTACATAAAGTATATTTTCTGACTTCAAAGTAATTAAATCAGAAATCATTTTTTTTAATTATCTAGAAAAATCTACATTATTTGGATGTTACCCAACTCATTTCTAAACCACTGGGTCAAAGAAGAAATCAACAGAAATATAGAAGATATTTTAAACTGGATGATAGTAAGTTTGTTGTATACATTTAAAGCAGTGCTTAGAGAGAAATTTCTCATTTTAAAGTTTTATTTTTTAATGAAAAGTTTAAAATCAATAATCTAAACTCTTTTATGAAGAAACTAGAAAAATAATAGCTATTAAATACAAATTAAATAGAAGGAAGTAAATAAAGGTCATAATGTAGATCAGTGAAATAGAAAACATTCAAAAAAGAGTGAACTTCAAAAAAACACAAGTTACCGTCATCAAGAATGAAAGAGTAGACATCACTGGATATAGTACACATAGCAAATGGTAATAAAGGTACAGCAAACAATATTTTGCCAATGAATTACGAAACTGTGATGAAATGAATTAAATTTCTGAAAATAAAAAAACATAAAAAACAGGCACAAAAAGAAATGGAAAATTTAAATAGCTTAATATCTTTTAATGAAAACTAAAGGCCCAGATGGCTATGGGCTCAGGGAATTCTTTCAAATATTTAAATAAGACATAGTACAAATATTACACAAACTCTCGGAAAATAGGTGAGGAAACATTTCTTAACTCCTTTTATGAGGTTAGCATTATTATGATACCAAAATCTGACAAGGGCTGTTAAAGAAAGAATTACTGACCAATAGATCTTATGAATGTAGTTGCAAAAATACAGAAGAAAATATTGGCAAATAGAATCCGGCAATATATAAAAAAGAAAATAGGGCTTCCCTGGTGGCACGGTGGTTGAAAGTCCGCCTGCCAATGCAGGGGACACAGGTTCGTGTCCCGGTCCGGGAAGATCCCACATGCCGTGGAGTGGCTAGGCCCGTGAGCCATGGCCGCTGAGCCTGGGCGTCCGGAGCCTGTGCTCCGCAACGAGAGAGGCCACAACAGTGAGAGGCCCGCGTACAGCAAAAAAAAAAAGAAAATAGATCATAGCCAAGTAGGGTTTATCTCATGAACATAAGGTTGATTTATCATTATGAAATCAACCAATGCAATCCATCAACAGAATAAAAGAAAAAGCCATATGATTATATCTCAATAGATGCAGAAAAAAGCATTTGACAAAATTCATACTCATTCATGGTTAAAATATCTGAGCAAACTAAGAATAAAAGAAAACTTCCTCAAACTGATAGAGGATACCTGCTAAAAAATCCATAGCTAACATCATTTTTAAAGCTAGAATACTAAATATTTTCCCCCTAAGATTAGGAAAAAGTCAATGATATATACTCTCAACCCTTACACTCAACATTTCATCAGAGGTCCATCTAAGAAAATAAAGGAAAAAAAAGGAAAAGAGAGAAACAAACCAAAAAAATATATAAGATATAAATGTTTAAAATGTAAGTGTAATTTTTTTTCTATTTGCAGATGACATGATTGTTTATGTAGAAAATCCTAAGGAATATTCAAAAGGATATCTAAAATTATTGAGTGAATTAAGCAAGGTTACAAGACATAAAGTCAATATAAAATCTATTTTGTTTATATTAACTAGCATTAAACAATTGGAAAATGAAAAGCAATTTCACTTAGAATGATATCAAAAAGTATAAAATACTTAGAAATAAATTTAACAAAATACATGTAGGACCTCTAGAGTGAAAACTAAAAAATGCTGCTTACAAATGGCTTCTAAACAAATGGAGAGCTATGCCATGTGAATGAATTGAAAGACTGGATATTTTAAGACTTCAATTCTCTACAAATCAGTCTATAGATTTAATACAATCCCAGTGAAAATACCAACAGGCTTTTTTGAAGTAATTGACAAAATAATTATAAAATGTTTGTGAAAATACAAATTACCTAAAATAACCCAAAATAAAATCTGAAAAAGAAGAACCAAGTTGGAGAAACATACAACTATAGTAATTAATATAGTATGAAATTGGAGTGGGGACAAATAGATCAATGAAACAGTTTAAAGACTTCAGAAATAGACCTTTACATAAATGGCCAACAGATTTTTTGCAAAGATGCCAAGGCAGTTTCATTAATAAAGACAACTTCAATGAACTGTGCTAAAACAACTGGCTATCCACACAAGCGAAAATTGAACCATGACCCTTACTTCACACCACACACACGAAAATAATTTAAAACAGGTCATAGACTTAAACACAAAAGTGAAAATTAAAAGGAAACATAGAAGGAAGTCTTTGCAACTTTGAGGAAGACAAAAATTTCTAAGACTCATACAGTAATCACCATAAAAGAAAGTATTGATAAATAAATTAGACATTATCAAAATTAAAATCAACTGCTCATTCAAGGACACTGTCAAGAAAATGAAAAGGGAATCCACAGACTGAGAGAAGATATTCACGATGCAGATACCTGAGAAAGAACTCCTATCCAAAATAGGCCTGAAAAATCCTACCAAAGGGCAAATGACCCAATTAACAAAATGGGCAAATGATTTGAACAGACATTTCACAAAAGAAGATGTACAACAGCCAATAAGCACAAGAATAAGACACTCACCATCATCATGCATTAGGGAAATACAAACTAAAAGCACAATGATCTATCACTGCTTAACCACTAGAGTGGTTATAAAGGCTAATAATAAAAAAATGTTGATGAAAATATGGAACAACTGAAATTCTTTATAAAATGCTAATGAGAATATAAAATGGTATGATCACTTTGGAAAACAGTTTCATGAAAAGTTAAATATTCAACTATGACCCAGAAATTTCACTTCTAGGCATTTACTCAAGTGAAATGAAAAGATATGTTAACAAAAAGATTTGTAGAAAAATGTTCACATCAGATTTATTCACAGTAGCCCAAAATTGAAAACAATGCAAATGTCCGTCGACAAGAGAGTGGATTAAAAATTGTGGCATATTCATACAAGACATACTACTCAGCTCTAAAATGGAACAAACTACTGATAGATTGCAGCAACACAAATTAATCTGAAAAAAACTGATGATTTAAAGAAGTCAGAAACTATAATTTCATTCATATGAAGTTTAAATATAGGCAAGGTCAATCTATGGCAATAGAGATCAGAACAATGATTTCTGAGGGGGATGGGATGGTAGAGGGACTGAAGACTTTCTGGAGAAGGTCATTGTTTTCTATCTTTATAGAGATATAAACTACAGAGGTATATACATTTGCCAAAACTAATTGAACTGTATACAAGATCTGTATGTTTTACTTCATATAAAGTATACCTCAAACTTAAAAGAAAATACAAGAAGGACAAAGGGCTAGAGAATCACAAGTTTTAGGAAACCAGTGGCATTTGAGCTGAACCCTAGCTATAAGAATGGTAATACTACATTTCCTTGGTACATACAGTGATTAGAGATTAAAATGATCTTATTCCTGTAAAAATGCTTCAAAAAATATAAATTCTTCTATAAATATATATTTTCATTTATATATAGCATCAATTATAAATATTTGTAATATGATCATCAAAAATTAACTTCTTTCCCTTCTTAGCCCAGGCCAGGTCCTAGTCAGTTTAACCTCTCTAATCCATAGGTTCCTCACTTCATAACTAGGTAGCTGTGGCAACGCATATAGCTTGCTACATGGTCTCCCTGATTTTCAGACTAACATTCATTTGTCCCCCTCAAGCCCTGCCTCCATCCTACCACTCTTCATCCAGATCAAGTCTCCCAACTGTTTACATCACTGAATCCTCTCCCAGACTCACAAAGTCCTTTGAAATCCAGCCTCATCCTCTCCGCCTGTGCAAACATATTTTCTCATTATTCTCCTAAAGTCCATACTATTGCAGTTAGGTCAGTTTTCTCATTATATCCTCAAAAGATGCTCACTCATGATGCCTACTATCCACTTGAAATACTTTTTCTTCATCCCTTTGCCTATCAAAACTTTTTCTTCATCCCTTTGCCTATCAAAACTTTTAAGAACCAGTTCAACTCTCCCTTCTCTATGACACATTCAGTGGTTACCACTGAATCCACATCCTCTGGCTACCATCATATCTGTCTGTGTCCAACCCTTCACAGGACAAACTTTTCATAAAAGTTGTCTATTCTCATTGGCTCTATCTTCTCAGCCCCTATTCACCCAACTCACTCCTATCTGGCTTACGTCCTCACCGCTCCAAGACAACCTAGGTAACCAATAATCTCTCCATGTCACCAAATACAAAGGACACTTTTTACCCTTTCCACTTAATAATTCAGAAGCAATGGTATCCACTCCCTCCTTAAAAATGTCTCAATCCTTAGCTTACATAGAACAACATTTCCCTGATTCTCTGGACACTCCTCCATTTCCTTTGCAGACTCAATACTCTTTATCCAGTCAGTATATTAAAGTTCCTCTATGTCCATTCCTCTTCTGCTTTCACCTATCTCCACAGATTCAGTAACTCTATCTCCAAACCAGACCTCTTCTATAAACTCTAGATCTTTATATCCAGGTTCACCTCTCCTCATAGATAGCTTAAATTTACCTCAGTAGAACATGTCCACGACCTGTCATTTCCCCAAATCAGATGCTTTCCCAGTGTTTCCTATCTTAGAAAATGAGATCACCATCCATGCAGCAATCTGGGAGCCATCTTTCAACATCCTTCTGATTACCCCTATAGCTAATTTATTACCAAATCTTATTAATTTTATCTCCTAGAACCCTTTCAAATCTCTCCATTTCCCTAGATCCTCCTCATCATCTCCCAACTCCAAGCTTCCATCATCTCTCCCCTAGACCATGCCAAGAGCTACCTAATCGGTTTACTCAGGCCCTCTCAATGAAGGAATCATTGAGTGACTCCTTCAATAGATTATCCACACTGAAGCCAGGCAGGTCTTTTCAAAATTCAATCTGGATCGTATCCCCTCCCTGCTTTAACATCTGTCAATAGCTTGTCAGGGCTCTCAGAACTCTCCCAAGTTTGCATGGCCAATAATGACCTCAGAGTCTGTCAAACCTCAACTCTCACCATTCTGCACCTTGCCCTGAGTATGACAGCCAGCCACTTTTTCCTTGTAAGTTTTTCCTTGTAAGTTTCAAGTCCTCTCCCACCATAGGAGGACCTTTTAACTTGACATTCTCTCTGCCTGAACATCATTGCTTTCCCTCCCCATTTGGTTGACACCTACATTTATTTAGATCTTAATTCAATCGTCATGACTCTAGTGAATCTTTCCCTGACCTTCTGACCAGGTCATCCATAATAATTTTAGACATGATGTACCTCTCACTCAAAGTCCTTATCAAAGTTGCAATTTTATGACCACCTCATGACACCTATTTGTGTCATGAAATGATTAATGCATATCTGCCTGTTGAGCTGTAAGTTCTACTTGATCCTCCAATACCTAACACAGTGCCTGGCATCTAATATATGCTTGCTAATTGTCTGACTATATCAATAAACAAATGCATTCATTCACAGATTCTTGCAGGGATCTCTCTTTATATAATTGATATCATGAAATTTGGTATGAAGTGCCTCTCTAAATACCTCATGTATGCTTTCATATATGCTATCTTTTTTGTCTTCTCAAATAGATGATACAGTCCTCAGAACTATAAAGTTTACGCCTACTATGCATACAAGAGTCACAATACAGTAATTACTTATTGATTAAAGGAACTGTCAGTATCCCAGGAAAGAGAATCCCACAGTTCTAAAACAGAAGGACCATAAACATTAAAGGGTCTACTGCAGGAGGCCTTCTTTCCCCAGAAACTATGCAAATCAGTGTTTCTCAAACTTTCTTTAATTGAAGCTCATAGTAAGAAACAAATTTTACAGAGTGACTCAATGTGTGTTTACACACATGTACACACAACTGAAAAAATTTCTCAGATAACACTCTTACTACATGAAATGTACTCTATTTCTGTTCTATTCCAACTTTTTACTGCGCCAGTCAAGACCCATTAAATGGATCTACACCCTATGGAGGGCTGTATCTCATGGTTTTAAAAACTTGCTTCAAACTATCCCCAAAGGCCTTGCAGACCTCCCTCTCTCATAAACAGACTTGTTTTCTAGACATATTTTAGGATTTAGATCAGAAGCTCTAACTGTTCCTAGTTAATTCTTCTATCAAAAATGTAACCCCACCCCAACGTACCATTTTCAATAGCTCTACGATGGGAAAATTAAGACTCCAGCTCAGCAGGGCCCTGCTCTCACTATCCATTTGCTGTTGTTATATTATTTCACATACACCCTAGTAATTCTGTGTAATAACAAAAGCAACCGGGAGCAGAGCCCTTACTCTCTGCCAGGTGTTGGGCCAGATGGCTACATGCAACTCCATCCCACAGTGAGTTGGAAACTCACCAAGCACCAAGTGCCCCAGCAGGTCAGAAGAAGGAACTAGCACCCAGGTTCCTTAAATTCTTTCTCTCTTTTTTTTTTTTTTTTGCAGTACGCGGGCCTCTCACTGTTGTGGCCTCTCCCGTTGCGGAGCACAGGCTCCGGATGCGCAGGCTCAGCGGCCATGGCTCACGGGCCCAGCCGCTCCGCGGCATGTGGGATCTTCCCGGACCAGGGCACGAACCCGTGTCCCCTGCATCGGCAGGCAGACTCTCAACCACTGCGCCACCAGGGAAGCCCAAATTCTAATTCTTGACTGAGACATTTGCAACTTCAAACCTCTTCTAGGGGAAACTGTGCCTCATTTTTTGCTTTAGACATTAAAGTAGAAGACTAGGAATGAAAGGTAAGTCCTAAAACAATTCACGGCAGGGGGAGTTCAATTCATATTAGCATGAAGGCGGAGTGGTTTAGGAAAAAGAATTTAGAAGTTGGAATCAAAAGTGAGTTGTTGAAAACATATGGACACCAAGGAGGGAAAGTAGGGGTGGGGGGGTGGAATGAACTGGGAGATTGGGATGGACATATATACACTAATTTGTATAAAATAGATAACTAATAAGAACCTGCTGTATAAAATAAAAATTAAATTTTAAATAAGTGAGTTGTTGAGATGCTGCCTATCTTCACTCTTATTTTTTAAAATATATACTTGATTTTAACCAATAACATATAATATGGACAATTCAGATAATTGCTAGGTACACTCTAGAGTATTTGCTTACATATTCAATCAAACCTAGCAACTCAGAGTTTTTTTTAAGTTTTAAAAAATAGTCGAGGAAATATGCTCTCCATTTATCTTTATGTTTCAAGTTTGATTCCATTAATTTAGACCAACAGAGAGTAAAGTAACTGGACTCTGTGCTTACTAGCCCTTACCTCAAGGTCTTAATAATTATGCATTAGCAATATGTGCTCTGGGTTTAGGAAGACAAGCATAAGAACTGCTTCTATCATTTCTGAATGTTTTATAAAACCATAACTGAGAAAATCAACCACAGTGCTAGGTCCTTCATATAACTAGTCATCAACTGGTAAACAGTCATAACAATCAAATTATCATTAAAATCCTTTCCCCAAATTTTCTGCCAGCATTTGGATCCTGTCTCAATACTACCAAGGGAGCTACTGTGAAAAACCTGGGGAGTTTTAATTAGGTTATTGGCTTCCTCATAACGATACCTACCAGTCTGGGTAGTTGTTGGAGATTGGAGTAATGTAGGCAAAATCTTTATAAACTACCCATTGGAGTAAAAATTCTTTATAAACTATAAACTGTTATTGTTTATTATATATATAAGATTCTTTTACAACTGTATTATATACCCACAGAGAGCTTTCTGTGTGTGAGCTGTGTGTGTGTATAAACAAAGAACCTAGAAAAAATAAATTTTTAAATGTTGACCCTGCAAACCAAAACCTATAAAATTATACTGAGAGCTAAACTACAAAATAAAGTATTAGGAGGAAGGGGGATAGAAAGAAGAAGGGGAGACAGATTTTTTTTATGTTAAAAGCTAAATTAGAGGGAAGTTGCTCAGTATTAAATTGTCCAGGAGCTTCTTTCGGAAACTTGTCTGTTAGTTGAAACGCAATATGTGTATATGAAATATTCACACAACTGTTCCATTTCCCTATAGTCATAAAAATTATTGTTTTGGTGAATATGAAATCTGGTATTATTAACAAATATTAAGAACAAGATAGCAGAGTAATTAAAATTGCTTCCCAGAAAATTTTAATTCCCTTTGGCTTTAAAATATGGCAGGGAAAAGCAATACGCTTACTGAAGGATAACTTCTTTACAAAGGAAATAGTTGCAAATCTAGAAAGCAAGACCAGCTCAGAAGTTTTGGACACATAAAGTCATTAAAGGAATTGCCCAGAATTCTTAGTAACCATCATCATCCTCATTGTTATGAACTGAATGCCTGTGTCCTCCCAAAATTGATATGTTGAAACTTTACCCCTCGTGTGATGGTATTAGGAGGTGGGACCTTTGAGATTTGATTAGGATTCAATGAGATCGTGTGGATGGAGACCCTCACAATTGGGATTAGGGCCCTTATAATAATGATGAGAGCACGTTGAGAAGCCAGCAGTCTGCAATCAGGAAGAGGGTTCTCAAAAGAACCTGACCATGCTGGCACCCTGATCTTGAACTTGCAGGCTCCAGAACTGTAAGAAATAAATTTCTGTTGGTTATAAGCCACCCAACTTATGGCATTTTGTAAGAGTAGCACAAATACACTGACATTCATCAGCCAAGCTTAGGGAAACCAGTTCTGATTTGTCCTCACAGCTCTTAGCACACCAACAGCCATGAATTCTGAAAAATTAAACCTTCCTTGGGATTCAGACTGTTTCAGTCCTTGATGATGTTTCTAAACAATCATGTCCAAATGTTTTAAATACACAGATGTTCCTGTATGAGGGCTCTAAGAATTGGGTAATTATCCCTACCAGGTGGCAGTAGTCCAGTAAAACATTTCAGAAGCAATAATCCTACACATGGACAAACTCTCAAATGGATCTCTGCAAGGGCTTGAGGCTTTAAAACATCTTATTATATTCTTTCAAGACCATCGAGTATCCTCTCAGAGATGGACATGAAATAAAACAAGCACTTTTTCCTCCAGTGTTAGAAGGTCAAACACTAAATCGCAAGCCCCTAATTCAAAATGCCCACTAGGATCCTTATGAGTGTTTCTCAATTTTGACTATTCATTCGAGTGGGATGGAGGTTGAGGAGAATTGGAGGGGGCCACAGGAGTTACTCGTTCTGGGCCCCAAAGAGTTAGTTTTAATTGATCTGGAGTGAGAGCCAGGCATGAGTTATTTAAATCTTCTCATGTGGCCTAATATGCAGCCAGGGCGGAGAAGCCCTGATCTACTGCCATAATGCCTAAATGCTGGCAGCTGCAATAGAATTTACAGACTGCTAAATTCTAATGCAGACGCACTGAATTGACCCCCAAGGACTGGAACACAAAAATACGGCCTCAGAGGTCAGTCTCATTGTCAGCCAGGTTTGGGAAACTTTGTTCTCATACCTTGCTACTCAAAGTGTAAACCAGTATCACCTGGGAATTTATTAACAAAGCAGAACCTAGGACCCACTCCAGGCCTGATGAATCGGAATCTGCCTTTTAGTGAGATCATCAGGTGATTCCCCAAGCTCATGACTACACTCATCTTGTGCATCCTTTTCTTCCTTTTAAGTACGGAAAGCAGGCCAGGGAAGTTAGAGGACTTGGCAAACATAGGAAAAGGGCATCTAGTGGGGGAGAAAGACAGAATTAGGCCTCACCGTCTAAGACTCTCTATTTCATCACTATATTTCTGAACTGCTGTTTAAACGTTTGTTTTCGTTTAATATAAAGGAAGCACTTCCTCTTTACAGTGCTATTTCTTCAGACATCAAGGAAAGTAACTACAATTTAATACCACTACATATTAATCCCATTCCTAAAGGAGATCACATATAAACCATGAAGTCAATAATTCTGCTGGCAGAAGTTTCTGGAAGAAGAAAGGTTATATTCAGTCAATGAAAACAATATAAAAGCATGTATTCTTCCTTTCTATAGCAATTCCAGGAAAATAATCTTTTCCTCTGAGCTGTTTCAACACTACCTGTATCTGGCATGACTAGATGGTTATTTAGGTTTTCGTTTCCTTTGTTCTTATGAAAACTACCCCATTCTCTGATCCAGAAATTCCATGAACATTAACAAGTGTGGAACACCTTTTTGGGGGTTAAACCTCTCTCTCTTCCTCTCATCTTTTTTATGCAAATTACCCTAGAGGGAAGTATTTCAAAGCACAAGCACAGAGAAGTTTTCAGATATTTTAAGAAGTCCTAAGGCACAAAAAAAATTCTAGAGTACTGAGGAAGAACAAAGACGTGGAGGTGAGAAAAGAAAGGACTTCACAGAAAGAAACCAAACACGCTGAATAAAACACATTCACTAATTTATTCTTTTTCCAAGGTCTAGTGCTGATTCTGAGAAAAGTCAACCAGATTTTCCCTCACATTATATTCATTTAATCCTAACCTTGGAAAAGCACACCACCCAGAAATCATCACCCTTATTCTGAAAGCCCTAAAACCCTGGCATAGACCTCCTCCAGCAGAGGTGAAGTATAGGCAGAAACCGGTAAATTGAGCTAAGGGCTATTTCCAGCCACTCTCTTAGAACCCCAGGGCCTCCATGAGGGAAGGACTTGAGTGCAGGTGCTCACAGTTTCAAGTATTACCCCACCCTCCGCAATTCTCTGATTCAAAGAGCTAAAGAATTCACATTCCAAAAATCAGTGGCCAAGAGTGGAAATTTGGAGCTTAAAAGCAACAACACAATGAAGCTCATGCAACAATCACTAATGTTTTCTAAAAAGTACTGAAGAGGGTATTTCAACAATGCTGATTGTCAAATATTCATTATAAAGTTAGATTTGGTTTGGGAATCTTGGTTTTATTCAAAATTTTACTTTGGGTAGACAGAACAAACTAAGTGGTTACCAGTGGGGAGAGGGGTAGGAGATTAAGAGCTACAAACTACTGTGTATAAAATAAATAAGCTACAAGGATATACTGTATAGCACAGGGAATATTGCCAATATTTTATAATAACTGTTAAGTGGAGTATAATCTATAAAAATTTTGAATCACTATATTGTACACCTAAAACTGATATAATATTGTAAATCGACTATACCTCAATTTAAAAAACCTACTTCGGAAACATATATACATACACACAAAAAAAAATTTACTTTGTTTCTCATCTGAACTAGCCTCCTGTTAAAATTTGAAGTTACATATTTCTAATCCACAAGAACAACCAGACGGTCCAAGCCAATTATCTGGCCTGTGATACTCTTCTGAACCTCTGTAAGGAGAATACAGATATCACCTCTGTACACAGTCTCACTGAACTAAGCTCTCTTTGGCTGCATTCTTATTTACTTCAAGGGAATGAAAAGGGAGCTAGATAACAAAGTGATAATGCAGGTGATCTCTAGACCTTCACTACAAACCTGGCAATCTCCCAGTTTTCTCCATCTCAGTTTTCTTCGTCTCCATCCTTACCTCTCTCTATGCCCGATGCTTGAGCCAAAACCCTGAAAGTCATCCTTCACACCTCTTCATTCATGCCATCCAATTCAACACTAAACCCTAATAATTCTACCAGCAGAGGCATCCACTTCTTTCCTTCTCTACTGCTACTTCCCAGGCCAACCCACCATCATCTCTTGCGTGGACAATTGCAACAGTCTCCTGGCTTGTCCCCTACTGTCACCGTTCCTCCCTCCAACCCAACTTGCTGTTATACAGCAAGTGTCCCCTGTGGCCAGGAGATCTGTCCACTGCACTTGGAATACAATGCAAAAGCCTCACCCGGAATAGTCAAGCCTCTGTCTCTCCACCCTTGTTTCCCGCCTTCCTCTTTTTTTGCCCACTGCAATCCAACTACACTGGCTTTTAAGCTTCACATGGTTCACATGTTTTCTCTCTGCCTGAAATATTCTTCTGCCCACTCATCATCTAGTTACCTCTTACTTTAGGCCTCAATTCAACACTACTTCCTTAGAAATGTCTTCCTTGACACCATCTCCCAATCAAAATTAGTTTCTGTTACACTTGATCACAGCACCCTCCCTTTTTCCTTCAAAGTGCTTACCACAGTCTGTAACTTATATTTTGTCTGGGTTTGTTGAACGTCTATCTCCCCACCAGACTCCAAGTTCCATGAGGGCAGGGATGATGTCTGTTGGTTCATCACTGTATACCCACAAAAGTTTGTTGAATGATCAAATATAAAAATTCTTATTCCTATTTAAAGTCATACGGCCAATAAATAATTACTACAGCAATGCTAGACACTGTCAAGAATATAGATAAGAATTATGCTAGGTATTTTTCTTCAAAGAACTGACAATTCTGTAAAAAAATTAAAATCAGGTGTTCCAACACAGATTTCCCTGAACTCTGGAAACTTGTGAGTTTAAGTCATGGAGCATATATTACTTTTTAAACTTGTCTTAAGTGGGTGAGTGATATCTATAGATATATTTAAGTTTCAGAGAACAGTAACAGCAGAACCATCCCTGAGGCACATATAGCACATTTTTATTTGGGTTAAATAAAATCCTGGCACACACAGCTAAACAAAAGCATAAATAATTTATATATCATGCCCACATCCACAATGTTGATTTCTGGTAGGTTCATTACTCACTTCTACTATGTCAGTAACAGAATATAAAACTGGTATGTTTCATGTCCTTACAAATACACCTTTATCCTACAGCTCTATATCAAGGAAATGTGTGTGTGTGTGTGTGCCTGTGTGTGCGTGTGTGTGCCTGTGTGTGCGTGTGTGTGTAGACACATACACTTTGTACCTGTCTCATTCCACAATGAGACTAATTATTATATAATAATAATTGGCGACATTAAGAAGACCATCACTGTGGAAGTTGGAAATATGCAAAAAGTATCTGTTAATTTATTCAAACTTGTTCAGCTGTCATCAAAGATAAAAATATGCCTTCACTTTTCATCTCCCTCAAGATCAAAGGTACATTTTTAAGTTTCTGTGTTCCTTTGATGGCATTAAATTCATCATTTTTCCATCTTGCCAAAGTGGTTCAGAATTCATGAGATACTTTAACTTATATTCCTGAAATTCTAATGGTAGGAATAATAGCAATTTTGTTATAGAAAATATTTCTACACACACACACAAATGTTCAACAATTCAAAGTTTCTACTTTTAATCACTGGTGTTTTGTTCATGAAAGATGTGTTTCTAAAAAGTATACTTGTCAGAATCATTAAAAGTAAAAGATAACTGCAATAATGGCCTATGAGATTCACAGTCTCATAGTACAACAGAAAACCTTCACCCTGCTGTAGATAAGAATAAGTTTTTACTGAATTTCATTACAATGATATTTCTTAAAATACCTAAGGACTTAAAACATTCACTAGTTATATAATCTTGGATAAAAGCTAAATCAGTCAAGATATGTTTGTCAGAGGGAATAAAGTATTACATTTTTAATGTTTAAGCATCATTTTTCAATCTTGCAAATAAGCAAACCCTGTTTTTGCAAATGAACTGCAGCTGTTCTAAAGGGATTCTATTTTCTTTGAAGTTAACCTTTTAAGGCAATCAAACACTAACAGCAAGATAACTAATGGAGAATTTCAATTAAAAGACTAGTCTAAGCTCCACACCTGGTAGAAAAAATAGAAGTGAGGCTTTTCTGAATGCATTTACAATCCGATTAATTTTCTAAAGCTTTGTCCTATTTTTTTTTTAATTTCTACTATCTATGCATTAGGAGCTAATTGTTCAAGGGAAAGACACAGACCACAAATTCAATTCATTTCTCTCCTTTGGCCATTTCACTGAGCCAGTTACAAAAAGAGGCTGAATTTCTGCCTTCTTCAGCTTCTCCAAGCACTGCCAATTACTGAGGTAAAAAGAACTGATGTTCCTTTGACTGTAAGTAGTAGCTTTTTTTGTTGGGGGAAAGAGTGGTGTTTATTTGTTTGTTTTTGTTTTGGGTTTTTTCTCCAAAAAAGTAAGCCCTTGGTAAAGTGAATCCAAATGCCTTTAATCTCAGATCCACCAGTTTAAGACTTAGGAAAGCCTTAACTATTTAATACTTTGCTTTCTTCAGGTTAAAAAAAAAGAAAAGTATATCTCCCCTACCTCAGAGAAAATAGGAACAGGTGAATATTTATTAAGCCCTTGCTATAATGAAGCACAGTGCAAGATCCGCTACATTTGTGGGTTTGCTGATTATAGGTAGTTACTATAATCCTGTAGAGCCCTAGGATGTCACCAAGAGTAATGGCTAGAGTCAGGATGGAAGCCTGTGTCAAGACAAGATGGAAATGCCTTTGCTCTGTTGAGAGCACTGTTCTCTGCCCCACAGAGTTCCAGAAAGATGACCAGTTACCTTGACGATGGTTGCTCTAGTAGAAAAAGAAGCTGCTTGGGAATGAACAAGGAGAATGTTATCACACCTTTCATTCCTCACTCTCAGAGGAGATATTTTGTTTCTGGGCCCAGCAGTAAGGCGACTCTTCTTTCAACCTGGTACTCCTCCTTTGGTCTATCATACCTATACACACTGGCTATATATGATATCGGTAATGGACATGTTTCATGCCCTGAGTCAGTAGACTGAACGGGCAGGAATTCACTCACTTGGCACACAGCGCTTATAAAGGGTAAGAAAAAACTACTTGGCAAAATTCTTACCCCTAGGGATCAGTAATCTGGTTAGCAAGTAAGACTAATATTACACTGAGTGGGAAGCCAAAAATGACCCTAAGATTTCTAGACTAAAAGAGTAAAATATTAAAGACACCTCTGACAGAAATGGGGAAATACCAAAAAAGTAAGTCTATTTGAAGCCAAAACCAATGATAAATTCAATTCTCTAGCCACACTGAGTTTTAGATAACTTGTGAGGTGTACAAGAGAAATTCTATAGGCCACTGGAAATACAGGACTGGAGAACAGAAAGGATACATTTTAAATTATGACCGAGGACAAACTTGCTCTGAAAAGGAGGGTAAAGATGTAAGAAAGACAGCTGAAGGTTAAACCTGAATGACAACCATCCTTCAGGAGAGGAAAGAGGAGGAGAGGGGAGGGGAAAGGGGGATAGAAAAGGAATAGAAAGGGTATAGAAAAAGGAAGGGAAAAGGGCAGGAGAAAGTGAAAAGTCATGAAAGCCAAAAGATGAAGTTGTGTGGAGAGGGTAGGGGAGCAGAGTCTTAAATCCTACAGAGCCAGAAAAATATGGACAAACAAAAGGTTTTTGGATTCACAAGAAGAATGCTCACCTGTAAACTTCTAGAAGTTTCAACATTAAGGTTTAGACAGAAATCCATTGAAAAGAGGTGCAAAAGGAAATGGTGACCAAGAATTAAAGGCATCAGCTACAGATGGTGCATTCAAAGTTTTAAACATCTAACTACTAACAATAACTAACCACACTGATACTGATATGGTGCTTGTTATGTGCCAAACACTGTTCTCAGCAATTTGCATGTATTTCCTCATTTAATCCTCACTCCAACACCGTAAGCTAAGGCACTTTTATTACTTGCATTTTGCAAAGGAGAAAACTAGGTATAGATAAGTAAGTCACAGAGCTAGTAAGCATCAGAGCCAGGACTTTAATGCAAGCCTCCAGAACCTATGGTGCCTAACCAGTGTGCACACTGCCCCTCCCAGAAAGAAAAAAAAAAAGGAGAAATGTTATTTTTATCATTGTGTTCAATGTGCATCCCCAGTGCTTAGATCAGAGCCTAGCACATAGTGGGCACTCAACAATATATGCTGAATTAGTGAATGATTAACTAGAAAGAGTATGAACACCAAGCAAAAGGATGGGAGTTATTTTTAGGGGAGTTTATTCTGGGATTATTTAGCCCTCATTGAAAAATTCCTCTATTCTCTCAATGCCATAAATATGTGAAAATAAACTCATTGTGCTATAATTTGTCCCCAATCAAAAATATGCCAGCAGACAGACAAGGCTTACAGAAAAGATCAGGATAAAGATGAAATTTGCCCTCAATCTAAGTGAGGTGCTTGATTTTCAGTTAAACTTGGTGATCTGAGGCTGGCCATGTAGCCTCTAAAAAGCCAAAATCTATTCTGCCTCTTCCTCTGGATAGTGCACAGGACTGCAAGCTGCTTCTCAAGGCAGAACTCACTCAGAAGATACATAAACTGGTACGGATCAATTCCCAAGGGTAAAACTTACCATCCATAACTCCTAACTGCAAAATCGTTTTTGAAACAATAGTTAGGATCAACAAATTTCTAAACAGTTATTTCCTGTATAAAAATCTATCTTCTAAGCCCTTGGAGATTAGAACAAAAATGATAGGAAATATTTCAGCTGTACATCAAGTTGGAATAAGAGATGAGTGTGAGATCACATACACATTCACCTCTCATGCTCTCATGAGTCCCATCTGATATTCCCTGTACAATGTGGTTTCCATTTTCAGATATACACATTAGTTACCTAACTATTTTAAACTATACAATTACTGACACAAGCTTACTTAATAGATTTAATCAGCAGTGTTTTAGAAAAAAATCAGTTCTAGACTTGGTTAGTTTAGGAGGCAATAGCAAAAAAAACATTTATTCAACTAGTACTTAGTGCTATGTGCATGTGTAAGGTATAACCCATATCCTCAAGAAGCTTAGTCCACATACCAACACTTCCACAACTTCCCAGTTACATGTCATTACCTCTAGAAACTGCTGATTGTGCACCTAAGCTCAGATCTCAAATCATACAACTTGTGAAATCAATAGGACTTTGTACTTATGTTTCTCTGATGGGACCATACCCAAGAAAGAAAGAAATCCATTTCAATAAAATTTCAAGCAGCTTTTCAACCACTCTTCCTTTATAAACTATTTCACTTTTTATTTACTTTTCCTATCTTTTCCCATGTGAAAACTTAACATATCACAAAACTACTATCTAGAATGTACACAAATATTTCTCTGTATTAGTAACAGTATCCATAAACAACCAAATACTAAAATAATGTCTAACACACTGATATATGTGACAATATTGTCACAGCCTTCATTTGTTCAAGTATCTTTCAAGACCAAGCCTTTCCAATACTAAAACTTCTATATTATATAAAATGAGACTATTTAAATTACTCTTTTTAGTTATTCTTCAATAATGAAAAGGAGTTATATCATACATTATTAAGCTAGGGTATTCAGTGGAACACACTAAGGATTTTTTTTTTCAGCCTTGTTGAGGTATAACTGACAAATAAAAATTGTATATATTTAGGGCTTCCCTGGTGGCGCAGTGGTTGAGAGTCCGCCTGCCGATGCAGGGGACACAGGTTCATGCCCCGGAACGGGAAGATCCCACGTGCCGCGGAGCGGCTGGGCCCGTGAGCCATGGCCACTGAGCCTGTGCGTCCGGAGCCTGTGCTCCGCAACGGGAGAGGCCACAGCAGTGAGAGGCCCGCTACCGCCAAAAAAAAAAAAAAAAATGTATATATTTAAAGTGTACAACTTGATGGTTTGATATACATATACAATCAAGCTAATTAACATGTCCATCATCTCACATAGCTAGTGTTTTCTTTTATTGTGTGGTGAGAACATATGACTGGAGTTTTAAACATTCTATGAGTAAAGAAAGATGTTTTACAAATGTCCATTTCTTACAGCACATCAAGACTACTTTCTTTGACCTCAATTTCCACAACAATAATTACCACTGGTTTTGTGACTTGTTATTCATGTTCATTTGATTTCACTATGTATCTCTGTTCTTCCTAAAAGTGCTGTATGGCATACTTTAATTTTTCCCATTAAAAATGATTTTGTTTGGGACATTTCAGAGCATCTCTCAAAATATGGTTTCTAACTCTACCAAAAAGAAAAAAATCCCTAAAACCAAGATTCAGACTTGATGACTGACAGGAAATAGAACCTCTTAAAGTAATATGTCTCCAATCATATTTTTTGAGAGTTTAATAAATTTGAAGAATATTTACTTTAGCTCTGTATTTTATTTTTAAAGTTTGGATAGCATCAAAATACTAGAATCATATAATACCCTAGGTAAGTAACTGTAAATCTGTAAACTATCTTTTAATAAGATCAAAGCACTGTCATGAACTGATTCTACTTCACCAACTTAATCAAAAATTAAAATCAAAATCAAAAATCAAAAAAAGGAAAATTTTTGTTGAAATAGAAAATATATATTCATCCTTCTGGTAAGAACATTATTTATACATTATTACTCTGCAAAACTTTATATTTCATACATATTATCACCACACTGAGATGATTTATTACAATAAAATTTTGTTCATCTGCCAAAGTAAATACTCTACTAGTCTAAAATTTATTTGAATTTGTTTCCATAAACTGTTTTTACTAATATCACATTCAGTCACAAAACATAGGTCACCTTCAACTAAGATTGCAATTCCTTTCTTCGTTTCACTTTCCTATATGTCTTGTGTTTTAGATATTTTCTGCCAAGAGTAAGAACTAACTGCGTTGATTTTAACCCCCAATCAAACTTGAGGAAAAGGACAGAAAAGAGAAACAAAGATATTAACTACTTAGTTCACCTGTGGCAGAACCTATAGTGCCCTCTCGTGGTGAATGGTAACTACAGCGCTCTGGAGAACACTACAACTTTTCCTAGACCAGACACTAGAGAGAAGGTGGGAAGCGTTGTTCTTCTATGCTACCAAGCAGCTGTTGTTAACAATGAAAGTAAAAGACAAATATTGACTAAACTAAAAGACTCCTTTATAGAAATGTACTCAGTCACCATCAGTTAAAACAATCATAGCCACTCCCTTCTATTAACAAAAATACTGTTTTATGTTTCTTTTAGTAGGGCAGTTGACAGATGGCCAGGCACGTGGATTTCTTATATACTCTACTTCTGGAATCAAGCAAAAGATAAACAAACAGAGCAATTTCTAGTGGACACAAGAATGTCTTGGGACAAGCAAATGTCTAGTCAACAAAGTACTGCATTTGTTATACAAGGCATTGTGGACTCTAAAGCAAGGGACAATCCTCTGGCTTACTTATAAATATAATTTAGGAAGTGGTCAGTATAATTTCAATCTCTATGATATTTTAAAGGTAAAAGTGATACTTTATAAGACCTGGGTAAACCAAAGCTTCAAAAACTCTAAGTGGTTTTATCAACATTTCCTGAATACTATTTTAGATCTTTCAAGAAAAAATATCAAGTACTCTATACCAAAAAACCCCCACAATAATCCATTTGTTTTCCACAATTTTTTTAATTGGATGAGAATTATGAGTTAATATTTCCTTTTTGTTTTCCTAGTTCCCTTATTGCCCCTAGTTTCCTAGTTCCCTTATTGCCCCTCCTATAGGTTCTCATTTAAGATCTTAGTTTTTACAAATATTAATTATAGCACAAAAATGATTTTGGATTTTCCTATAGGTAAGAGCACTGAGTAAAGAAAGTGCTTGTGCAACCAGGTATTTCAGGCAAAATGGAAAACTGAGTATACTCAACTTCTTCTCTTGAAGGTTAAGTGGTTCATAAAATACTGCCTTTTCTGTTTTCTTCTTTCCTGGGCCCCTTTTTTCTCTAAAGAGAAAAACATTTCTAGTTTTTCATAATGTTTAAAATATTAAAGAACAGTAAATTCTAATTTAAAAGACATTATTTTTATAGTTAAAAATTTTCGATATGGCAACCAGGTTTACTGTCACCCAAACTAATTGTTTCTGCCTATTTGTTAAGGAATCAAAGACAACATATATATAAAATGTACTGCCCAAAGCAATAATCAGATTGAAGGCCTTGGAAATGTTTTGTTTTGTTTTGTTTTAATCTAAAATTCTACCTAAAAGTCTTAAAAAACTGTTGCTTTCTTTCAGGTACCTACCCTCTACCCATAAGTGTACTGCTCCCTATGGCCCAAAATATATTGGTGAATAGCTTGCATAAATACTATGCAAGGTTTAAATAAGGGAAGATGGCCTGATAATGTTCCAGACACAGATTCGGTCAGTAGGCATTTTGGACGGGGGCCTCCTATGAGACACTGCACGCAGTTAATGAACTCACTCACCACATGGTTCCCAAACTTTCCCTTCCTAGCAACATATTTTGATTCTACTAGCCAAAAACGTTATCTAAACCTTGCTATTGCATTTATGCTTTTGACCTTTACAATTTCTTGGAGTAATAATGTGTACTCTATACCTACTAGAATCACATGTTAAAAATGATTGTAATTCCTTTTATTTGTCTAAAAATGACTTTATCTTTTATCTTAAAACTGAAGAGAGGAATTCCCTACTTCTACTATTTTGGGGTTTGGCTATAAAGTATGTTTGTATCCATCCTACTCAATGGCCCTCATTATTTTATTTTATAGACTTTGAATCACCAGTGACAATTTGAAATGTTTTCCCATAACAGACTGTGTCAACTAAACAAGGAAAATAAAAAGCCAATCTCAAGAGGTGTAAAATAACAGCAAATAGGCTACAGTGCTACTCTAAGGCAAATAGGCTACTCTAAGGCAAATAGGCTACAGTGCTACTCTAAGGCAAAGAATACAGCACTGTTATTCTGGGAAATTGCAACTGAGGAGTTTGCAACTTTATTAGGATATCCTCATGTTTAAAAGCTATACCCAAACATACCACACTTCTTGCTCTTTTCTTCTGCATCAAGAAGTTTTCTGATAGATTTCTAATTTGCTGAGATTTCAGCTCATTAGTGATCACCGTGGACAAATAAAAGCTTGATGTTTTCTCTTGGTGTCCACTGCACTTTCATATCTAGTATCCCTCCTTTTCTCCCTCTCTCTCTCTTTCTCTATCTCTCCCCCTCCCTCTCCCTCCCACACTCCTTCCCTCCCTCTCTCTCCTTCCCTCTCTCCTTGTATTTCTGCTACTTTTTACATCTCTCTTTTGCTCTTTCTATGAGACAGAGAGAGAGTTTACTTCCTCTGCATCTACCTTTGTGTCTGGGTAGATACCTGTCTGTATGTTTATCTGTGTGTATCTCTAGATATGCTTCTACTCCGACTCTCACTAAAAGATCTGATATTTTCATAAGAAGAAAATGATGTTGTATCAGAAAGAGAAGCACTTCATGGGGTAAAAGTAACCCATCTTTCTTCAAGTCTTAGCTGTATTAGGAGTGCTGCCTCTTTTCTTTTCCACTAAAGCTCTGCCAATACTTCACTTTCAATGTTGTTAAGTTAGTGAATAATGAAATCTTCACGGTGACAAACTCAATCCATCTGTGAGAACCCTGAAGGGAATTTTCTGTTAATCTCAATTTCTCAGAATGAATTTTTCTATTTCTCTGCCAAATCATATAGAAATGGCAACAAGTGTGGGATACTCGCACATAAATGTGTAGAGAAATTTAGTACCGTAATTCTCAATTTCTGAGGTTCTTCCTGTACAAGTGGCACTGAGACTTTCCGTTACTGATTACATACACATGCTCATACACTTTCCTCAAATATCTAACACATTTCAAACAAAGCTCAGAGGTTTTGAGTAGTGGTATTAAAAGTTAGCCAGGGCTTCCCTGGTGGCGCAGTGGTTGAGAGTCCGCCTGCCGATGCAGGGGACGCGGGTTCGTGCCCCGGTCCAGGAAGATCCCACATGCTGCGGAGCGGCTGGGCCTGTGAGCCATGGCCGCTGAGCCTGCAAGTCCGGAGCCTGTGCTCCGCGACGGGAGAGGCCACAACAGTGAGAGGCCCGCGTACCGCAAAAAAAAAAAAAAAAAAGTTTGCCATAAGCAATTAGAGGTGGTACTTAAAATGCAAAAACAGATAAATTTTCATTTGTACTTGGTGCTATCCATGGAAAGAAACATTAAACCAGTGAAGCAATTATAACATGAAGTGTAAAACAGATAAAACCTTCATTGACTTGGATGGTAGATTTAAAATGGAGGCAATGGAAGCAGCTCTTTCTAAGCCACATAAGGTAAGTCTTAACTTCATGGTATTATCAGAAATAAAAGATATTCTACAAACTGGCTCATAGTTCCAGTCTGTATGAGAAGTTTCAACCAAAGATGCTATGTGAGTGAACTTCAGCCAAGGAATTCTCATCTACTTTCTGGTTACCACGCAGAGCAATAATAGACAGCCTCCAGATTTTATTCTTTAAGGCCTTCTCTGAGAAGTCCTCTCACAGACCAAATTGCATGGAGTTGAAATAACCCAAGAGGATGAGAAAGCTGAAAAACAGACTGATATACCTTAAATAGCTAATTCCAATAACCTTTAAATTTCCCAACCTGGTTGTTTTAACGGTAATATCTCCTTGTACTCTAGGTTTCTGTACAATATTAATATAAGAAAGTAATGTATAAACATAGAAATTGGCTACCATTTATTTATATTATATACTTTTTAATATTTTATATTATCATAAAAAATCAAACACATTTGAAATCACACTGGAATGGCTAAAAGTATTATAGTTTTTTTTTACACTAAATCAGGCCTATTAGCTATTTTTTTTTGAACCCAAAAAAGTCTGTTCAAGACTTGTATAGTATCAGGCATTGACCAAATGTGAAGAAATAAAGTCAAAAGCCTCAAATGAAAACCAAATACCATGTCAGAGCTTGATGAGAAATACCTTGGGACACTTACATATAGTCCCCAAATCAGGGGAAATATTTGCAAGCCTAGTTTTAGAAGAGCTCATATCCTAGGAATTAATATAACCTAATCTACCAATTCAGGAAGAGCATAATTGTATTTAATTATTTATTATCATTTGAGTGTGCCTCTGTCTTGCCACTAAGGAGGGAGCTTTTTGAGAGCAGAAGTGTCTTAATCATTTTTTTATCCAAAGGACCCCACAGAGTTTCTCTTGTATAAGGCACCCAAATAAATATTGTTTCACTGAATGAATGAATGAATGAATGAACAATGATTATGGAATTGCATAGAGTATTTCCATTGCTTTGGTCCAAAATCTACTGTAATCAACATGCAGAAATGTCTTTCTCATAATTCTCCAAGCAAAGGATCTCAAAATATAATAACAGGTCTCTGAAGGAAAAAAAACAAAAAACTTTAAAGGATATTTTACATATCTTTAAAGGATATCTTTACATATCTTACAAAATTGAAAATTATATAAAAGATTTGAAAGCAAGTAGAAAATGTATATTTCAATAAAATGCAAAGTTTATAAGGTCCTAAAATGTGAAATATATAACCATCCCCATTCTGATATCTTAGAGGAAATGAATGCATAAATAGATGGCAATTCAAAGACACTTTAAGGCAAGAAAACTCTAACATCAGTAGCAAGGTAGAATGGCATTTTTAAAATTCTTTCTCCAGTTACTTTAAAAGCACTGTAGCTATTGCTTCCCTTCTACGTTTCTCCTGTATAACTCAAATCAAATATATCATATAGATCAATACAGACCAATGCAAAATAGAAAAAAAAAAAAAACTTTAAACACAAATTTGACCATAATAATTGCCTTCCCATTTTTCCAGAACTGACTCTCTTTCTTAGGTTCAACTCCAGCTACCCTCTCATACACAAGGCTCCTTTCAACGGTGCCCATTGGGCCTGAAAGCCATTCCAGAGACTAAATCTTAAGTAGCCACTTCCACAGCCATTCCCAACTTGAGGGAACCCTTCCACTGAGATTAACTCTAAGAATTTGATCAGTCTCTTCAGCCTACTTGTTTAAAAATGTGGGGAAACGATGAACAAAAAAGATATCCCTCAACAAAGCGAAACTCAACTCTGTTCTCCAGATGTACCTACACCCTAGCCGCTGCTCCCCCTTGGCTTCCTGCGGTTCTGGGCTCTGGACAGGTGGGAGGGGGGAGAGTACGTCTTGAGGAGGGGATGCAACTAACTTTCCTCTGCCACCTCATTCCCACTCCCTCCTAAAATCAGGTCCATCTTGTAACTGCAGCCGCCAGGTAGGGCGGTCTGCGTCCCCCTCCCGCCCTGGGAGAGGGATGGGACGGGGAGGATGGGGGGCGTGGGTGGGCAGGATGGAGGTGGAGGGGTGTTCTGACTGCAACTCTTCTTACCGCTGGAGCGCCTGACGATGTTCTCCAAAAATGTGTTCTGTGGTGCCACCAGCCCTCTCTTGCCCCCCGGCATCCTGGGTCTGGAGAGCAGCGGCCAGGATCCGCGGCGGGGGAGGGGGGAATGCAGGAAGAGAAGGTGGAGAAAGAAGAGGAAAAGGTGGAAGAGAAGATCGAGCCCAAAGAAGAGGGGGTGCGGCGGCGGCGACGGGGTCCCCTGACTGAGTCTCCAGCCCGACCCGGATGAGCAGCTCTGGGGAGGAGGACCAGGCAGTTCATGGTAGTAGCGCTCCCCCGGCCGCCGCTGCCCAGACTGTGGCGGTGCCGCACACGGGGCTCGGGAACTGCAGGCTCCGCGGGGCACAGTGCGCCTGCGCCGCCCCCGCTGTCGCTGTCCCGCCGGTGCTGATGCTGAAGCTGTTGCTGAGGCTGCTGTCGCGGCGGCGATCACCTAGGCGCGGGCTCAGCATTTCTCCCCCTGCCCCGACCCCGGGGCCGGGGGAGCAGGAAAAGCCCACTCAAAGCCCTATCTCCCAGACCCTCTACTGCGCCTTCCTCTCCCACTTCCTAGCCTACCCCTCCGGCGCAGCTGGATCAGCGCTGCCCAGCTGAGCCCAACTTCTGCCCGGCTGTGCGCCTGGTGGCCGCTCCTCTCTCCCCGGAGATCGAGGCAAACGCTCGCTGTCCAGTTGAGCCGTGGAGTGGGAGAGGAAGTGGGAGAAGCAAGCAGGATGCCAAAGAGGGCAATGGGCAGTCGGAGGGGTCACATCTCAGTTTCTCCTGCCAAGGTCCCGAGTCCCGGCTGCTCCCGGGGACGCAGCTGCCGGGGCGGAGGTGTTGATCATCTCCCGCTCCAGTCCGGGCTGAGCGCGCAGCAGGGACTGACTGAGCGACGCGCGGGGACGCAGAGCAGCCACCTGACGCTGCTACCGCCCCCCTCTGGGCTTCGGCGCCCGAAGCTCAACAGAGGAGATTTCAGCACCCGCCCTGGCCCACACCTTGGAGCCCGAGCCAGTTAGGGTCGGAGCGCAGAGCAGGAGCTGGAATGGCCCTGGCGCCCCAGGCTGGGTCTGGCGCGTGGAAGAGCGTGGCGGCAGTACAGGGATGCTTCCCAGGGCTGCGGAGCGCACAGGCGAGCAGCGAGCCCAGCCATTGCTAAGTTGCGGTAAAGGTTGCACTTAATGCAAGGAGTAAGGAAAGAGAGTGAATAATTCACACCCAAGAGAGGGAGAGTGCAGCGGGCAGCGTCTGCTGTGGAAAAACAGTAAAGGCGGGGGGGGGGGGGGGGGGGCGGGAAAGGTGGGGGGGGGGGGGGGGGGGGGCGACGCTGCACAGGACTGGGGAGTGTGGGCAGGAAATTTCTCTACCAGCGCTCGGAACCGGCGACAGGAGGGGAACCGCTAGAAACAGAGTCCAAAAGCCAGATTCTATGACGGAGAAGGAAAAATAGCGTAAGTGCGAAGGGACCGGGGAAAGAGATGGAAAGAAATGGAGGAGCTCACGCCGCGGCACCGGCACCTTCTTTTATCTAAGGCAGTGGTTCTCAAAGTGGTCCCGGACTGGCGGCATCTCCTAAGAACTTGTTAAAAATGCAAATTATCAGGCTCTATCCAAGAGCTAGGAAACCGGGAACTCTAGGAGCGAGGGCCAACAATGTTTTAACAAGCCCTCCAGATAAATATTATGCCCGCTCAAGTTTGAGAGGAACTGATCTACGGCTTCCCCTCCAGAGGCTTCGCCAGGGCCTGTCTAGAAAGGACGACTGCATAAACAGGGTCAAGGAGTGAGGACAGAAAGTGCACTGCGGCCAGGTGAGAGGTTGGTGGCGAGGCAAAGTGTTAAGTAGGCAGGCGAAAGGAGAGTTGGATGGGGGCGTCCCCTTTTGCTAGATAAGAATATGCTAGATAACCCCTGTTAGGAACGGTCAAGGTTAGGTTACCCGGAGACAGCGGGAATCTGGGAATCTCCCCGGCAGGGGTCAGAGGAAACAACTCCTGCTTGGCTCCTACCCTGGGCAAGGAGGGAGGGGGAGGGGGAGTGGGGGCGGTGTCTTGCCTAAACCCCTAGATTACCAATCACTGGCCTCAGGTTACCATCACTGCCTCTCCAGAGCGGTCGGTGTAAAGGCCGTTGCCTGTAGCTGAGAGACACATAAATACACAGCCAGGATCCAGGCTTTATCTTAGGATCCTTTTCTCCCTCTCCTCTGCAATTTCCACCCGTTCCTGCAGTGCTTAGGCAGCTGAACAAACCCAGAAGGTTGATGCGAGGTAAAGAGCAGTTTGCTCTGCTAGGATTCTTTCCGCACAAAATCAAGAGACTCGGTACAATAACACTAGTCTAGCCTTGCTTTCTACCCGAAGCACGGCTGGTGGTACAAGTTTACTTCCCTACAGATAGACTGCCTTCTAAATGTGTTGGGGTGTCTTTAGTTAAATTACAAGGGACTCAGGCACAGACTGGATCTTTGTGGTTGGCCTGCCATGACAGGAGTCAGAGATGTGGCTGAGGTTACAGCTCCCTTCCTGCAGTTGACCGGGTGTGTACAAGGGTGATCTCGGACAGGCAGCGGTGAGCGGTGGTGTGAAGCGAGATCTTAATTCCCTGCCCAGGAACTGAGCCTGTGTAGCCTGGATGAAAACCAGGAATCCCAGCCACCACCACCCCTGGCTCTTGACCCCAGTGAAAAATGCATTTCTCATAGAGGCAAAAACTGTAAAAACAGGTACATGCAGCTCAATATCAAAAAAACAAACAACCCAATCCAAAAATGGGCAGAAGACCTAAATAGACATTTCTCCAAAGAAGATATACAGACTGCCAACAGACACATGAAAGAATGCTGAACATCATTAATCATTAGAGAAATGCAAATCAAAACTACAATGAGGTATCATCTCACACCGGTCAGAATGGCCATCATCAAAAAATCTACAAACAATAAATGCTGGAGAGGGTGTGGAGAAAAGGGAACACTCTTGCACTGTCGGTGGGAATGTAAATTGATACAGCCACTATGGAGAACAGTATGGAGTTTCCTTAAAAAACTACAAATAGAACTACCATACAACCCAGCAATCCCACTACTGGGCATATGTCCTGAGAAAACCATAATTCAAAAAGAGTCATGTACCAAAATGTTCATTGCAGCTCTATTTACAATAGCCAGGAGATGGAAGCAACCTAAGTGTCCATCAACAGATGAATGGATAAAGAAGATGTGGCACATATATACAATGGAATATTACTCAGCCATAAAAAGAAACGAAATTTTGTTATTTGTAGTGAGGCGGATGGACCTAGAGTCTGTCATACAGAGTGAAGTAAGTCAGAAAGAGAAAAACAAATACTGTATGCTAACACATATATATATGGAATCTAAAAAAAAAAAAAAAGGTCATGAAGAACCTAGGGGCAAGACGGGAATAAAGACGCAGACCAGTACTAGAGAAGGGCCTTGAGGACACAGGGAGGGGGAAAGGGTAAGCTGGGACAAAGTGAGAGAGTGGCATGGACATATATACACTACCAAATGTAAAATCGATAGCTAGTGGGAAGCAGCTGCATAGCACAGGGAGATCATCTTGGTGCTTTGTGACCACCTAGAGGGGTGGGATAGGGAGGGTGGGAGGGAGGGAGACACAAGAGGGAAGAGATATGGGGATATGTGTGTATGTATAACTGATTCACTTTGTTATAAAGCAGAAACTAACACCCCATTGTAAAGCAATTATACTCCAATGAAGATGTTAAAAAAACAGGTACAAAGTTTATTATTAAAGACACAGCACAACAGCAAGTGGGAGAGCACACAGAGAAACAGTTAAGACAAAAGCAAGGCAGAGATGCACACCTGGAGGGGGTGGGCGTCCTCCCTAATGAGGAGGAGAGCAGTAAAGAGGTGGTTAAGTCATCTATATACCGCAGTTCTTCCAGGTCTTTGTTTACCTTTGGCCAATTATCTGGTTTCTTTTTCCACACCTGCCCTGCCCTAGGACCCTCCCCAACATGCGTGAGCAACTTTTTTCCAAGATGGATTACAGCCCGGAGGCCTATGGGACGGCCTTAGCATCACATATTATGGGTCCTTTTTGACCCCCAAGGAGCCTTTCAGCGTATGTGCAATGTTTCCCTTGCCCCAAGGATGGGAAATGTATGACCTCTTGATCTTTTAACAGGGTTTAGTCCCACTCTGTCCTTGACATAAAAATGTCCAATGTCCGGTTATTTACCCTATTTCTGTTGCTGGTTTCTACATCGAGGTGCAGATCTCGAAATGTAGACAGGAGTCCAGTCATAAATATGTAGTCCTGGAGGTCGTTTGTCTCTTGCTTCAGGAAATGTAAACAGGGGGCTGGTAATGAACATCCAGCCTGGAGCCCATCTTCTTCTCACCCCAGGAAGTGTGAATAGGAGGCCAGTTGTAAATGTCTAGCCTGGAGCCCACCTATCTCCTGCCTCAAGGGGAAGGGGAACTCAAAACCTGAGCTTAGACACACAATTGGATTTTGCCTCTCCTCTGGTGGGTCTTGTGTGACCCGTGTTTATGTCGACTAGGCTACTGTACAGACCGTGACTAATCAGCCATTCCCCGACTGAAGTGGTGAACAAGCAGGCTGATTTTATATGTATATAAAATTAAAATAAAATATATATACATATGTACAAAAATAAATATATATATTTCATAGACTGCTATCCTAGACTTCTAACATATGACAAATCCATCATCACCATTAACAGGAGCTAATCTCAAACCTGTGTGTTCTTTTGCACATCATCAGCTGTCCACATCGCCTCTGGGTATTGATATAAAATCTCAGCTTCCCAGCATCCCCATCCAGTAGAAATATCCCTGTTCCTCATCACTCCTCTCTGGGTGTATTAGCTCACACTTCCCAAAGAGGAAACGCTTTTGGACTCTGTTAAGACACAGTCACACAATTACTAGTAGAACTTCCCCATATATTTCCATCTGCAGATTTAATTAAAATGACATTTATCCTTTCTTCTTTGTCCTTAATAACTGCATAGCATTGTAACTTTGGAATTATTTTAATTATTTTAAAAAATGGTCATTATAAAGTGTCAAATCCTTGGTTTACACACTTTTCTTAATCCTCTAGTTTAAATTTTCGTTTTACAGAAGAAAAATACAAGACCCAGAGAGATGAAGTGCCTAATCCAAGATGACACAGTGCTTTAGAGGTACATTATGACTAGAACTGGGTCTTCTAATCCTGTGGTGAGAGCTCCTTGTAAATAATAGAAAATAATCTGATGTTGGCATAGTGTGGGAACAACCAGCAACATCCAATTATCTCTATTGCCATCACTGGTTTTGTAGCACTAGAGAGAATCACTTGCAACAGCTGGTAATCACGTGCAATAGCTCCTAATCAACATAGAGTTAAGGAAAACAGAGCAGCACTGGCACCGTGTGGACTGACTGACCCTAAGGAATGTGCTGGCAGATTGCAGCAGGTGCCAATACAGCATTTTATAAGTGTTTTGAAGACAGAGTTGTTGTAACCAAGCCACAGCATATACAGGTGAGAGAGACAGGAATCAAAAAGCTTCAATGTCACACAAAGGGCTTCTTTTTGTTTGTTTCCTTGCAGAGATTCCATTTTAAAGCAGAAGCATTTGTCTTGGGGTATTGTAATTAGAGTAGTGTTGTCTGTGAGAACGAAGAGTTCCAATACCCAGAGGTGTTCATGAACTCCTAAGTCACAGTTATGAAATGAAGGAAAGCTGGCTGAGCTGCAGGTGTGTTCCAGTTTAACAGTAACCAAGACAAGAGTGAAGAGCTAGAAAACTGATATATTAGGAAATGATGGTTTGTAATTACTATAGGTTTGCTGAAGGATTCTTTAATCAAGCACATCCTCCTTTGAGGATTTAAAATATAGTTTATTTGACAGTAGCTGTAATTATGTGTAAATTCTCAAAAATGCATTAAAAATCGGTCCAGTCTGACAATGTTTGATCCCTTATGTGAAAATGGCCCACCCACTGCTCTCTAGGGGGATGATTTTTCTCTCTAACCCTGCTCTCTGTTTCTGAGCTAACCTCAGCAGAGGTCTAAGGTGCAATCTGCAGATGCTAAACGGGTGGCTCTGGAGGAGAAATGGTGGAAGGAAGAAAACAGAAAGCCAGAAGTTGCTCTCCATCCTGGCCTCCAGGATGTCATCAGCAGCAGTGTCAGTCCAAACATTTCCTCCTTCCCAGTCTAGTTTCCGAATCTCACTCTCTGCCTCCCCCAGAGCCCTACCCCTGCTCTAGCAATGAAATATCCAAGTGATTGTTTGATTCCTTTGCTTGCACAGTCCCACACTTAAACTTATAACCTTCCTCCTTCTCCTTCCCACCCCAGAATCCAAGTTGAGAGAAAGCAGAATAGAGGTTGTATTGTATAGAGGTTCAGTGCTTCGACTCTGGACCCAGACTGCCTGGAATTTAATCTTGCCCCTGCCCCTTACATAACCTAGAGTAAGTTATTTAGCCTCAATTTCCCTTGCTGTAAAATGGGGATTAAAAATGACCTATTTAGTAGGGCTGTTACGAGGACTAAATGAGATCCTATTCGATAGCTATTAAATAATACCTGGCATGTAACAAGGACCATGTAAGTGTTTGCTAAGTAAATAACCCTTTTCATCCCCTTCTACTTTCATTTACAGTAGTAACTCTAGGTGGTGGTCACTACTAATGCTCACCAATAACCAGGTGCCTTCCCCACTTCCTTGAAATTAGTTATGGCCATAAACTAATTCTGGTCAACGAAATGTGAATGGAGGTGATGTGTATTACTTCCTAGTAAAAGCAGATAAGAGCCAGGACTCAGTTCTTGATGCTCCTCTTCCGCTACCTCAGTGACTATGGAATGCAGAGCAACACAAGGATAACAATTGCAGGAAGAGTTACCTAGACCTGCGGTAGGCATTGTATAAGCAGGAAATAAACTTCTGTTGTGTTAAGACACTGAGATTTTGGCACTGTTTCTTACTGTACTGTACCTTAATCTATCCTGACTGGTACAGATTATGAACTTACTTTAGGTACAAGAAATTAGGGGAACAATAATTCCCTGACTATACACTAGAATCACCTGGGGAGCTTATAAAAATCCCAATGTCCAGGCCACAGCCCCCAGACCAAGTACATCAGAATTTCTGAGCATGAGACTCAGACATCAGTAGTCTTTAAAGTTCCCCATGTGATTTCAATGTGCATTAAAGTTAAGAACCATTGCCCTAGAGCAATGGTTCCCTAGTGGCGCAGTGGTTGAGAGTCCGCCTGCCGATGCAGGGGACATGGGTTCGTGCCCCGGTCTGGGAAGATCCCACATGCCGCGGAGCGGCTGGGCCCGTGAGCCATGGCTGCTGAGCCTGCGTGTCCAGAGCCTGTGCTCCTCAATGGGAGAGGCCACAACAGTGAGAGGCCCGCATACCGCTAAAAAAAAAAAAAAAAAAAAAAAAAAGTGGGATCTTCCCAGACCGGGGCACGAACCCATGTCCCCTGCATCGGCAGGCAGACTCTCAACCACCGCACCACCAGGGAATGGTTCTGCACTTTATGAGAATATCTGGGATTTAGATATTGTGCCAAGATCCCCAACTCTCAAGGATCAGAGCTATGGTTACACCCATCCAGCAAAGACTCAACCCTAATATATCCAACTGTGAGTTTCTTCATACTTGTAGCTGCTGAGCTTCTCAGGAGAGAATCACAAAACCTCCAAGACTGATGCACTATAAACTCAAGGCCCCCATAATCAAGTTGCCTCTCTATGCAGCCCAATCCTTATCCACATCCCTAGTCAACTATCCATTCCATTCTCTACAGTAGCTTTCTCAAAGCTTTTTCTGTCTTTTCACACCTCAGATGTAACCTTCTCACCTCTCAGTCTCAGAAGATAACTTACAGAGAATAGGTGATGTTGTCAATTCTTAGACTTCCTGCCTTGGCTCTCTCTTTCTTTTCTTCTTTCTTCTAGGTGAATAGGAAGCAATTCCCCTCACCATCCCTCCACTAGCACTCTGGATCCTATTAGCTCATGCCTCTGGAGGGACTTCACTTTACTGACTGTCCCCTCATTCCTCTCTCTTCAACATCTAATAAGCTTTAAGAATGCTTTCTTAACTCACCTTTTAGTCCAGCTTTTGTTCCATTGCTCCATCCCTTCATGTCAATTTCTCAGAAGAGTAGTCTGTAGTAGGTGTCTCCACTTCCTTGTCTCCTATCTACTCCTTAACCCACCACGGATTGGCCTCCACCTCACTACTTCCCTTAAACTGCCTTCCCAAAGACTTTTTTTTTTTTTCGTGGTACACGGGCCTCTCACTGCTGTGGCCTCTCCCGCTGTGGCGCACAGGCTCCGGATGCGCAGGCCCAGCGGCCATGGCTCACGGGCCCAGCTGCTGCGCGGCATGTGGGATCTTCCCGGACCGGGGCACGAACCCGTGTCCCCTGCATTGGCAGGCGGACCCTCAACCACTGCGCCACCAGGGAAGCCCCCAAACACCTTTTTTTAATTGCCAAATCAAGTGAGGCAATTTCATTCTTAATTTCACTTTACCTGCCTATGATGGTTGACTCTGTTCCAACCCCCATCTACTTGAAACATTCTCCTGCCTTAGACTGCCTGGTTTTGAATAATGATTGCATGCCCTCAGCATTTTAGTTAACCCATGTGTGCCTGAGTTCCTTTATTAGTAAAAAGAGAACAGTAATAGTCCCTACTTCATATGGTTGATTTAAGCATTAAATGAGATAGTACTGGTAGGCAGTCTTGTATCAACATTTCTAAAATTGAAAACTCTGGAATCCTAAACTTTTTTTTTCATAAATTTGTCACAAACTCATCTGTCAGAAAAGGCTGACCTGAATTGTGATGAAGCTATTTGTACTTTTTCTTTATCCCACTTGCTGTGAATAGATATATTTTGCTGCATAGACATTAATGCGTTTGATAACAGGAATTGCTGTCCCCAATCCTTATAGGAGAGATATGAATATATAGAAATCCACAAATTTCTGAATTCCAAAATATAACTCTCTTTCCTGTAACTCTAGACATGCCTACCTACGTGCTGACTGACTCTCTTTATGTGGCAATTTCACAGGGATCCCAAATTCAACATATCCAAAACAAGTGTATCATCTTGCAGCCTGCCCAAGCATTCTCCGCATCTAATGTGTACCACCTCCATCCACCTAGTTGTCAAGTCAATAACTTCCATGCTTCCTTACCCCTACCCTGGCAGGCCATCCTCTTCATTCTACCATCTAGAGATCTCTTAAAGAGCCCACTTCTTACTATCACTGTTGGCACTGCTCAAGGTCAGATCAGGGTTGAGAATTATTGTTACCCCAATTTCATGTACCTAAAGCATATTCGTAATTTGTATCAGTCAGGACAGACTAGGTTATGGTACAGTAATAAACACTGCAGGGTCTCATCTTCCACTTGAATTACTGCAACAGTCACTTAAACTTGTCTTGCTGCTTACACTGTTTTCCTGCCATACTCCTCTCCATCTCCATCTCCAAGCTCCACCCAATTCATTCTTCACCCTGCACTGTAGCTAAAGCTCTTAAGGCATCAATCTATTTATGTCACCCTTCTAAGTTCCTCTTTGTCCTCAGGTGAAAGTCCAAAGCCCTTAGCTAGGCTTTCTTTAGCCTTCCCTATCAGACTCTTGCTTACTTATCCAGTCTCGACACTCACCATTCCCCACTGCAACCCCACATCCTCATACTTCCCTGCTCCCTGCACTCCTTTTTGTTCCTTGTGCTTACCATGCTCTCTCTTGCTTCCTTTACCCACATCCTATATCGCCAGGCATATTCTTTCAGATCATAGATTAGATATCATTTCCTCCAAAAGGCCTTCTTTGATTCTCCAAGACTTAGTAAAGAGCCTTCCCTGTGTCTTCTTCTAGTGCCACCATATGCTTTTTCTATTGTAGCATTTGCCTCACTGTTGTAAAGAAAAGATCACAAATACAGTTGAAATCCTAATTATCTTCTCACCAGAGCTGCCACTAGCCACTTTGGCATCTTTGCGAGAATTAAGAAAAGAAGTCTTGGGCTTCCCTGGTGGCACAGTGGTTGAGAGTCCACCTGCCAATGCAGGGGACACGGGTTCATGCCCCAGTCCAGGAAGATCCCACATGCCGCGGAGCGGCTAGGCCGTGAGCCATGGCCACTAAGCCTGCGCGTCCGGAGCCTGTGCTCCTCAACGGGAGAGGCCACAACAGTGACAGGCCAGTGTACCACAAAAAAAAAAAAAGGAAGTCTTCTTTGGACAGTCATAGGTCCAAGGCAAGGACATCAATTGGTGAGATTACTGTGAACTGGACATCAGACTCTATTTGTCCCCTTTGATGGGTACCCTCAGTGAGAAGAAGGAGGAAAGCTTTCTAGGTAAGAGAGCTAGAAAAAGGGAAATTCATAATGATAGGAAACCTTATAATATGTGACTAAAAATGTATAAATCAGACTTAACAAAGACAAATGGGGTTTCTGGCTGCCCGTGCTGGGGCCATGGAGACAGCAAGACACACTGAGGAGGTGGCTCTGGCCAGGGTCATCACAGCAGCAAAGGAGGCTGTAACACAAAGACTGAAAGCAACTCAGCACTTTCCAGTGAGCATCAACCACAGAACTTTTATTGAAACTACTGGAAAGGGAAACTTTTTCTTCTGAGATTATGAACTAGTACAAAATAAGCCTGGAGTGAGAGCCAGTGTGCCCCAGTCTGTTGCAGCTGCCTGCCGGTCTCTGCTGCCGCAGGCAACTAGTCCACAACCCAGTCGTGGCCGCTGTACCCTCCCCAGCCTGAGTGAGTATCTACTGCAACGCCAAGACCCAGCTCCACCCAACTGCCTGCAGGCTCCTGTGCCGGACACCTCATGCCAAACAGCCAGCAAGACAGGAACACAGACCCACCCATCAGCAGAGAGGCTGCCGAAAGTCATACTAAGCTCACAGACACCCCAAAGCACACCACCTGATGTGGCCCTGCCCATCAGAGGGAAAAGACTCAGCTCCACTAACCAGAGCACAGGCCCCAGTCCCTCCTACTCAGAAGCCTACACAAGCCCCTGGACCAAACTCACCCACCAGCGGGCCGACAACAGAAGCAAGAGGTACTACACCCCTGCAGCTTGCAGAAAGGAGACCATAAACACAGTAAGTAAGACAAAATGAGATGACAGAGAAATATGTTGCAGACAAAGTAGCAAGGCAGAAACCCACAAGACCAAATCAATGAGGAGGAAATGGGCAATCTACCTGAAAAAGAATTCAGAGTAATGATGGTAAAGATGATCCAAGATCTCAGAAATAGAATGGAGGCATGAATTAAGATACAAGAAACAGTTAACAAGGACTAGAAGAACTAAAGAACAAACAAACAGTAATGAGCAACGCAATTACTGAAATGTGAAATACACTAGAAGGAATCAATAGCAGGATAACTGAGGCAGAAGAATGGGTAAGTGAGCTGGAAGATAGAATGGTGGAAATAACTGCTGTAAGAGCAAAACAAAGAAAAAAGAACGAAAAGAAATGAGGACAGTCTCAGAGACCTCTGGGATAACATTAAACACACCAACATTTGAATTATAGGGGTCCCAGAAGAAGAAGAGAAAGAGAAAGAGTCTGAGAAAATATTTGAAGAGATTATAGTCGAAAACTTCCCTGACGTGGGAAAGGAAACAGTCAATCAAGTCCAGGAAGCACAAAGAGTCCCACACAGGATAAACCCAAGGAGAAACACACCAAGACACATATTAATTAAACTAACAAAAATTAAATACAAAGAAAAAAATATTAAAAGCAGCAAGGGAAAAGCAACAAATAACCTACAAGGGAATCCCCATAAGGTTACAGCAGATTTTTCAGCAGAAATATTGCAGGCCAGAAGGGAGTAGCAGGACATATTTAAAGTGATGAAAGGGAAAAACCTACAACCAAGATTACCTTACCCAGAAAGGATCTCATTCAGATTCGACAGAGAAGTCAAAAGCTTTACAGAAAGAAAAAGCTAAGAGAATTCAGCACCACCAAACTACCATTACAACAAAATGCTAAAGGAACTTCTCTAGCTGGGAAACACAAGAGAAGAAAAAGACCTTCGAAAACAATAAAGAAAATGGTAATAGGAACATGCATATTGATAATTACCTTAAATATAAATGGATTAAATGCTTTAACCAAAAGACACAGACTGGCTGAATGGATACAAAAACAAGACCCATATATATGCTGTCTACTAGAGACCCACTTCAAACCTAGGGACACATACAGACTGAAAGTGAGGGGATGGAAAAACATATTCCATGCAAATGGAAATCAAAAGAAAGCTGGAGTAGCAATACTCGTATCAGACAAAATAGACTTTAAAATAAAGACTATTACAAGAGACAAGGAAAGACACTACATGACGATCAAGGGACTAATCCAAGAAGAAGATATAACAATTGTAAATATTTATGCACCCAACATAGGAGCACCTCAATACATAAGGCAAACGCTAACAGCCAAAAAAGGGGAAATCAACAGTAATACAATAATAGTAAGGGATTTTAATACTCCACTTGCACCAATGTATAGATCATACAGACAGAAAATTAATAAGGAAACACAAGCCTTAAATGACACATTAGAACAGATAGACTTAATTGATATTTATAGAACATTCTATCCGAAAACAGCAGTATACACATTCTTCTCAAGTGCACACAGAACACTCTCCAGGATAGATCACATCTTGCTTCACAAATCAAGGCTCGGTAAATTTAAGAAAACTGAAACCATATCAAGCATCATTTCCGACCACAACGCTATGAGATTAGAAATCAATTATAGGAAAAAAAACTGTAAAAAACACAAACACATGGAGGCTAAACAATACGCTGCTAAATAGCCAAGAAAGTACTGAAGAAATCAAAGAGGAAATAAAACAATACCTAGAAACAAATGACAATGAAAACACAACAACCCAAAGCCTATGGGATGCAGCAAAAGCAGTTCTAAGAGGGAAGTTTATAGCAATACAATCCTACCTCAAGAAAAAGGAAAAATCTCAAATAAACAACCTAAACTTACACCTAAAGCAACTAGAGAAAAAAGAACAAAACAACACCCCAAACTTAGTAGAAGGAAAGAAATCATAAAGATCAGAGCAGAAATAAGTGAAATAGAAACAAAGAAAACAATAGCAAAGATCAATGAAACTAAAAGCTGGTTCTATGAGAAGATAAACAAAACTGATAAATTTTTAGCCAGACTCATCAAGAAAAAAAGGGAGAGGACTGAACTCAATAAAATTAGAAATGAAAAAGAAGTTACAACTAACATTGCAGAAATATAAAGGATCATAAGAGATTACTACAAGCAACTATATATCAATAAAATGGACAACCTGGAAGAAATGGACAAATTCTTAGATAAGTACAAGCTTCCTAGACTGCACCAGGAAGAAATAGAAAATATGAACACACTGATCACAAGTAATGAAATTGAAACTGCGATTTAAAATCTTCCAACGAACAAAAGTCCAGGACCAGATGGTTTCACAGGCAAATTCTATCAAACATTTAGAGAAGAATTAACACCTATCCTTCTCCAACTCTTCCAAAAAATTGCTGAGGGAGGAACACTCCCAAGTTTATTCTATGGGGCCACCATCACCCTGACGCCAAAACCAGACAAATATATAACAAAAAAAGAAAATTACAGGCCAATATCACTGATGAACATAATGCAAAAATCCTCAACAAAATACTAGCAAACCGAATCCAACAACACATTTAAAGGATCGTACACCATGATTAAGTGGAATTTATCCCAGGGATGCAAGGATTCTTCAATATATGCAAATCAATCAATGTGAATCACCATATTAACAAATTGAAGAATAAAACCCATATGGTCACCTTAATAGATGCGGGAAAAGGTTTTGACAAAATTCAACACCCATTTATGATGCAAAGTCTCCAGTAATGGACATAGAGCGAACCTACTTCAACATAATAAAGGCCATATATGACAAATCCACAGCAAATATCATTCTCAATGGTGAAAAACTGAGAGCATTTCCTCTAAAATCAGGAATAAGACAAGGGTGTCCACTCTCACCACTATTATTCAACATAGTTTTGGAAGTCCTAGACAAGGCAATCAGAGAAGAAAAAGAAATAAATGAATCTAAATTGGAAAAGAAGAAGTAAAGCTGTCACTGTCTGCAGATGACATGATACTATACATAGAAAATCCTAAAGAGGCCACCAGAAAACTACTAGAGCTAATCAATAAATTTATTAAGTTGCAGGATACAAAATTAATACACAGAAATCACTTGCATTCCTATACACTAACAATGAAAGATCAGAAAGAGAAATTAAGGAAACAATCCCATTTACCACTGCAACAAAAAGAATAAAATACCTAGGAATAAACCCACCTAAGGAGGCAAAAGACCTGTACGCAGAAAACTATAAGATACTGGTGAAGAAATCAAAGAAGACACAAACAGATGGAGAGATATACCATGTTCTTGAATTAGAAGAATCAATATTGTGAAAATGTCTATACTACCCAAAGCAATCTACAGATTCAATGCAATCCCTACCAAATTACCAATGGCATTTTTCACAGATTTAGAACAAAAAATGTTACCATTTGAATGGACACACAAAAGACACCGAATAGCCAAAGAAATTTTGAGAAAGAAAATTGGAGCTGGAGGAATCAGGCTCCCTGACTTCAGACGATACTACAAAGCTACAGTAATCAAGACAGTATTGTCCTGGCACAAAAACAGAAATGTAGATCAATGCAACAGGATAGAAAGCCCAGAGGTAAACCCACACACCTATGGTCACCTAATCTTTGACAAAGGAGGCAAGAATATACAATGGAGAAAAGATAGTCTCTTCAGTAAGTGGTGCTGGGAAAACTGGACAACTATATGTAAAAGAATGAAATTAGAACACTCCCTAACACCATACACAAAAATAAACTCAAAATGGATTAAAGACCTAAATGTAAGACCAGACACTATAAAGCTCTTAGAGGAAAACATAGGAAGAATAGTCTTTGACATAAATCACAGCAAGATCCTTTTTGACCCATCTCCTAGAGTAATAAAAATAAAAGCAAAAATAAACAAATGGGACCTAATGAAACTTTAAAGCTTTTGCACAGCAGAGAAAACCATAAACATGATGAAAAGACAACCCTCAGAATGGGAGAAAATATTTGCAAATGAAGCAACTGACAAGGGATTAATCTCCAAAATATACAAACAGCTCGTACAGCTCTGTATCAAAAAAACAAACAACCCAATCTAAAAATGGGCAGAAGGTTTAAATAGACATTTCTCCAAAGAAGACATAAAGGTGGCCAACAAACCATGAAAAGATGCTCAACATCACTAATTATCAAAGATATGCAAATCAAAACTACAATGAGGTATCATCTCACAGCAGTCAGAATGGCCATCATCAACAATTCTACAAACAAAATTCTGGAGAGGGTGTGGAGAAAAGGAAACCCTCTTATACTCTTGGTGGGAATGTAAATTGATACAGCCACTATGGAGAACAGTATGGAGGTTCCTTAAAAAACTAAAACTAGAACTACCATATGATACAGCAATCCTACTACTGGGCATACACCCAGAGAAAACCATAATTCAAAAACACACATGCACCCCAATGTTCCTTGCAGCACTATTTACAACAGCCAGGAGGACATGGAAGCAACCTAAATGTCCATCAACAGAGGAATGGATAAAGAAGATGTGGTACATATATGCAATGGAATATTACTCAGCCATAAAGAGGAATGAAACCGGGTCATTTGCAGAGACGTGGATGGACCTAGAGACTGTCATACAGAGTGAAGTAAATCAGAAAGAGAAAAACAAATATCATATATTAATGTATATATGTGGAATCTAGAATAATGGTATAGATGATCTTATTTGCAAAACAGAAATAGAGACACAGACATAGAGAACAAACTTATGAACACCAAGGGGGAAAGGGTGGGGGTGGCATGAATTAAGAGATTGGGATTGACATATATACACTATTGATACTATGTATAAAATAGATAATTAATGAGAACCAACTGTATAACACAGGAAACTCTACTCAATGCTCCATGGTGACCTAAATTGGAAGGAAATCCAAAAATGAAGGGATATATGTATACGTATAGCTGATTCACTTTGCTGTACAGCAGAAACTAACACAACATTGTAAAGCAACTATACTGCAATAAAAACTAAAAAAAAAGAAAAAGACAAATGGGAGAATTGGAGACACAGTTAGGGACACATCATTAAGGAGTTTGGGTTTATTCTGTAGGCAATGAAAGATGTGTTTTGAGTAAAAAAGTAACTTCTTTTAGGAGAAGGAATCTGTATATGATTGGTGTACAAGATCTTTGGGGACTCATCACAAAAAAATTTTTTCATAACTATGCATTGTGACGGATGTTAACTAGACTTACTGTGTTGATAATTTCACAGTATATGCAAATATCTAATCATTATGTTGTACACCTGAAACTAATATAATGTTGTATGTCAATTATATCTCAATTTTTTTTTAATGCTTTGGGGAAAAAAAAGATCATGATTGGGGAAACAAAATAAGAGATCCCTGCATATGAAGAGATTATATTTTTGAAAGATTAATAAATGTTCCCCTTCAACCCCTATATTTACTGTTACTCTCTTGCTTTCATTGCATCATTGCTCCTCACCATAACTCACCCCTTCTTGACTTTTGAATTTCAAAGTCCTAGGCACTGGAAAAGCAGAAATGCAACAAGAAAAGTATTATAATAAAGGCTATGTGTACTCTTACTGGGTGCTAGACACTGTTCTAAGTACTTAACAGGCATTTTCTCATTTAATCTCATTTAATTTTAGTAGAGGAAAATGGAATTTCATTCAATTAAATAAATATTTATTGAACATTTATGTGCCAGGCACTATAGTAAGTGTTTAAATTATTCCCATTGAACCAAAAAATGAAACTGAGGCACAGAGAGTCACAAAAGGTCACAAAACTGGTATGTGATGTAGCCAGGATTATGTACCCAGGTATTCTGTCTTCAGAGTCCAAATGCTTAACTATTCTGTTAACCACTGTTATTTAGTACATAAAAAAGAACCAGCTATCCCTAATGCTCTTACTTCCAGCCTAGATGAGAAAAAATTTCCCTGTGTTCAGGGAAGGGAGACAAGCAGGAGAGGAAGCAAAGAGTAAGAACATCCTATCTCTGCTGCAAAGTGGGCAGAGCCCTAGATTTCCGAGGAAAATCACAAAAACCCCAATAGGTTTATGGGAGTCAAGACAGAGAAGATCTGCCTCATCTCCTGGGTAGAATTCTAGGAAGCCAAGAAGGCCATAGAGGAGAAATGGTTGGAGAGATAGGACCTTAATTAGCAGAGAAATTCCCCACACCTTGATGGGCACACGGACATGTTATGGAATGATTCTCACATGCCCTATAGGTCACCCAGGAAGGAGAGAAAGTGAAACCCACTGAAATTATATCATATATGTTATTGGTTTTACCTACTTGTCTCCCTCACTACACTATGAACTCTTTAAGGTCAGAGATCGAGTCTTCCATATGTATGTTTCTTTAGCTCTTATTCAGTGCCTACCTAGAACATGCAGGCCACAAAGTAAATTGATTTGTTAATTATTCGATGCTGTTGAGAAAATTTTAGTGTAGAATTAAAGATTTTAATTTCTAGCCACAATTCACACAATACACCACAATAAATTCCAAATATACTACTGAGTTAAATATTTTAAAACTGTTTAAAATAGGTTTCTAAATTATTTCTGAAGCATAGGAAATTATAAATAACAAGGTTAGCAGGTTTGATTACATCAAACTATATTACCTGCACATACACAGAAAGCATAATGGAGATGAAGAAGAATTTGAAGGAATGAGAAAAATTATTCATAATTAATATGATTGGGAAACATTTTTTTCTTCAAAATCTGCTTGGAATGAATACAAGTCTATACAGAAGAGGTTCCAATGAAAAAATAGCCCAATGAATTAATGGATAATAATTATAATTGTAAATTTTTCCATGATTCTCAACCACACCTTGTGAGATTAATAGAACAAGTATAATTATTTTTATTGCTCATATTTTTTAAATATCCCAGATATATTAAGTGACTTTTAGAAGATCCTCAGCCAGTATGTGGCAGGTCAAAGCTCAACCCAGTTCTTCAGACACCATGTTCAATGTCCTTTCCCCTATGTCACATTGGAATATGAATAATATATGGCAAGGGGATGATTGAAATGAAAAAATAAATTTATAAAAATTGCTAAAACTAAACTATGCATTCTTACTAGTAAACTTAAATGACCCAAATATTTAGATATGAATAAATCAACAAGTAAATCATGATATGTTAATTTAATTTTAAGCAAAATTCCATTAGAATTGACAAATTCACGGACTATGTAGAAATATGGAAAAGATCTTTAAAAATACAGGCTAATGGAAAAAACATATGTAATGTGCAACATTACATATTCATTGATTTCTACAACATACATCTTGACTTGTAAGCTGGAACATGGTAAAAGGCTATAGATTTTATGACTCAATCGTGATTTATAAGATTGGGGTTTTGTTTTTCCTTTCCATACATTAATATTTCATGTTACTACTGACTTTAATGTTTCTAGTTAATGTTCACTGTCAGTTGTTTAAACAGATCATTAAAAACCAAAGCAAAAGTCTGTCTGAAAGATAGACACACACACATAAAATGTCTAGGGAATAAGTATAAAGCAACTTGTTTTCAAAAACAAACAGCTATATTGAGGTATAACTGACATACAATAAACTACACATATTTCAAGGGTTGGATTTATTGACTTTTGACATACATGATGTTAAAATCATCACCGCAATCAAGTAGTGAACATATCTTTCACTCCCCAAGTTTCCTTTTACCCCCTTTACAATCCATACCTCCTTCTTGGTCCATAGGCAACCACTGATCTGCTTTCTTTCACTATAGTTTGCATTTTCTAGAATAGTATATAAATGATACAATATGTACTCTTTTTTGTCTGCCTTCTTTCAGGATAATATTATTTCCCTAAGCGTATTTCCCTAAGCTGTTAACATCTCTAGGTTTGAGAGAACAAGAGGATTAAATGATGAAATATCTAAGAAATGCCTAAAAGGGAGCTTTAAGGAATCATGGCAGACTGGGGAGGGAGCTAAGAAGTGGAAGAAGCCAGTGAACAAATGTTTTCTTTTCTTTAGGGCAGAAGCTTAGTAATCTTACAGATGCTGATATATTTGCTGTTCAGTAAACCTACATTTGCTGAGAAGGCAGGCTGAGGAAGTTGTTTTGCAGTCAGACAGAGCTGGGCTTGAATTCACCCAAGCCCAAGTCACTTAACTTCTCATGGCTTATCGGAAAAATGAGAACAAAGGAAAACATGCATTCAGACATCTTATAGATTGTTCTCAAGATTAAATGAGACAGCGTTTAATAACCAAAACACTTCACCTGTAAAATGAAGGCCATTTTAAATGGAAGTAATAAATATAAAGTACAGAACTCTCCACATTTCAGGACTATTTGGTAGCAACAAAAGTCTGGGTCCATCTAGCTAGAACACAGAAAGAAATGGAGATAATCCCTGGGCAGTATCCTGTCTGCTGGTCCCTTTCTCCACAGTGCTTCCCTTGAGGAGGAGCCTGTTTTCTGCAGACAGATCCTCTCTATCAGGTGAAGGAATTATCCACACCACAGCGGCCCTTGTTCAGTGATGTGCCGGAACTAGCTTCTACTGGCTTGTGAAAGCCAACTTTTAAATTTTCAGGGATCTAGTGAGTGAGTGGCTAAAAATAATCATTAATAAAAATTATAGTAATTTGCAATTAAATGAATTATATTAAAATGAAGACAATCAATATTCAAAATTCACTTCCTAATTATGTTACTACATCTTAGTATTATCCATGCTCTTAAGGCTATTGATTCCTATTATATCTGTACAGTGGAAATCCACTATACTGGTGTGCTACTGCACATCAATTTTCAACCCCATGTTCAATGATGTCACATTGGAATGTTGACGTCAGCCATGGATATTGGCTAATGCTACAAATCAGGGTTTGATTTACAGTTTTGTTGATTATCAAAATGATAATCTAAATGATTTACTGTTTTGTTGATTATCTAAATGATGGAGAAAATGCAGATTATAAATAATGAGGGTTAAATTTTAAAGTGTTCATGTCTATAGCTGTCACACTGTAAATAGCAAAAAAACATTTAAGGAAATATTCTTCCGGTACTCAAAAACTGTTAAACAATTCAACAAAGAAGTCACTCATATCACTAGCATGACTGTAAGTTCTAGCATATAGCTTCACTGTTGGATTTCTATCATTAAGATAAATGAAAATATCAACCAGTGTTTATGTTGGAACTACATGATACTCAATGACAACCATAGGTTGACCACAAACTCAAGAGTTAAGCAAAAATCAGTGAAAGTATCTTGTGAGAATCAATGGGCTATATGGAATTCATAATAAAGAATACTGAATATTTTAATATTTCTTGAAAATTATGTGCTACATGCCTTTTATATCAGTTGACTTTATTTTATATATATATATATATATATATATATATATATATATATATAAAAAACATGCATTTTTTGGAAGTCAGCCAGAGACGGCCATTAAACATTTACCTGCATCTAATGCCCAGACTCACCAATTCTGAGTATAGTAATCCCAGTTCAAATAGAAACCTCTCTTTTCAATATCTATGTTTCAGTCCAGAGGAAGACCCTGATGAGAACTACCTGTGTCACACATCTGCATGTCTATGCCTGCACCAAGAATGGTTGTGTAGGGTACACAGTACAGGAACTGGCTCAGCGTGGAACATGTGCTAGGCAATACCATATTCAATCATCTCACTGACTACGACGACAGGCAGTTCCCCAAAAGGAACAGAGATGCTGGGTAAACAAAAAGAATAGATGCCCATTACAGTAAGTCCTCAACAAATGGTAACCCACTACCACGTAAAGCAGCTCTGACCTTTTAATCTCAGAAAAGAAAATTAGTGACAATTTATTCACACTGTAGTACATCTGACATTCTAAGATTAAATGATCTGCAACTTATTTAAATATTCTCCTTTCCCTAAGGTGTCAATAGATTTCCAGCCATTAGTTGTTTATGATTCATTCTTTCTCCTAACCAGCATTTCTTGAGCTTCTACTTTTTAAGGAACTGGGTTAAGTGCTGTGGATCTACTTAAGTTTACTCTAAATTTGATAAATGGCAATTTAGCCTGATCACAAGCCCATCTGTTGTGTCTCAAACATCCTGTTCTGAATATGGTACCACTTCTTTAAAAAACAGTTTATTCCACCTCAGCTTCAGTAGACTAATTGAACCAAACATGTTCAAAGAAGCAAACTCTAAGAATAAATCCCCAAATGTCAGCACTGTCTAGGAGGAATGAAGAAACATATGGGATCCCAGCCATTCCTGCCAAGGTGTCTGAGGGTGCTGGGCTCCAGAAAGCAGCTTTATGCCTTCCAGAAAAGTCATATGGTCATGTAATGCTAATTGTAACCTTGAAAAAAAATAAATAAATTGTGCACTTAAAAATTCATCGCAAAAAATACTCTTGTTCAAAAGAACATCTTTTGCATGTGAATGTGATGAATGCCATCCACCCTACACATCATCTTTGGGGAGACCAGGCCAACATCTTCTCTGGAGATGACTATAGGGTTCTTTGAAAAAACTATGGCATGCATCTTACCTCCAAATAGAACAAATGGCTCTTATGCTAGAAAGAAATAGATCAAAGTGGCTGAGATGTGTAAACTAGAGGCAGTTAAAAAGGAATTTTTGTTTAAAGGATATGGGCCAAAAAGAAAACATAAACTCAGGAAGTTAAAGCAGTCAGCTCAGCTCAAATCAAGAGAGAAAGAACAGCCTGAAACAGCCCATGCAACTCCGTAGTCAAAGGACGGAATCTGTGCCATGGGCTAGTAGAATGGGAGAAGGAAGCTAGGGACAGAGGATAGAGCGGGCAGGGTGGGGAGGCTTGAGTGCCAGCTATATGCTAGGCTCTGCACTAGCTACTTGTCATAGGTAATCACTAATCCTTACAACTTTTCAAGGTAGATATTATTTACCCCCATATTACAGACAGTGAAACTGAGACTCAGAGAAGTCAATAACTTGCCTAAGATCACACAGCTAATAAGTGTCAGAACCATAGTTCAAATTCATAACTATTTGGTTCAAAACTGTCCAATGAAACTGGACAGCAAGCAATTCAAATCCTAATAGCCAAAGGGATAGTGGTGAGCTTGATTCCAGTGTAGGTTATCATTTATACCTGGGAGTGAAGCATGACAGGAAGCTCTAGACAGTAGCAGAATTTTCAGTCAGGTGGTGAAACAGGCAGGGAGGAGTAGAAGGACAAGTAAAAGAGAATACTCTGATTAAAGGCAGCATCTTAGCCAATGGCTAGGGATGGAATTTGGAACAAGTCCAATTGCAGGGAGACAGCCTGGTATGGTTATACAGGCTTACTTTATTGTGCTTTGCAGACACTGCATTTTTGTGTACAAATTGAAGGTTTGTGGCAACCCTGAATCAAGCAAGTCTATCAGCATGATTTTTCTAACAGCATTTGTTCATTTTATGTCTGTGTGTCACATTTTGGTGATTCTAGCAATATTTCAGACTTTTTCATTATTACTGCATTTGTTGTGATTATCTGTGATCAATGATCTTTGATGTTACTATTGTAATTGTTTGTGGGCATGAACTGTGCCCACATAAGACAGTGAACTTAATTGATAAATGTTTTGTGTGTTCTGATCTCTCCACTGACCGACCATTCCCCATCTCTCTCCCTCTCCTTGAGCCCCCCTATTAAAACAATATTTAAATTAGACCAATTAATAACCTTACAATGGCTTCTAAGTGTTCAAGTAAAAGGAAGAGTTACACTTCTCTCACTTTAAATCAAAAGCTAGAAATGATTCAGTTTACTGAGGAAGGCCTGTCATAAGCTAAGACAGGCCAAAAACTAGGCCTCTCGCACCAAACAGTTAGCCAAATTGTGAACACAAAGGAAAAGTTCTTGAAGGAAATGAGAAGTGCTACTCCAAGTGAACATGAATGACAAGAGGGTGAAACAGCCTTACTGCTGATATGGAGAAAGTTCTTATGATCTGGATAGAGGATCAAACCAGCCACAACATTTCCTTAAGCCAAAGCCTAATCCAGCACAAGGCCCAAGCTCTCTTCAATTCTATGAAGGGAGAGAGGTGAGGAAGCTGCAGAAAAAAGGCTGAAGCTAGCAGAGGTTGGTTCACGAGGTTTAAGGAGAGAAGTCATTTCCGTAACATAAAAGTACAAAGTGAAGCAGCTGATGTAGAAGCTGCAAGTTATCCAGAAGATCTTGCTACGATAAGTAATGAAGGTCACACTGAACAATAGATTTTCAGTGTAGATGAAACAGCATTCTATTGGAAGAAGGTGCCATCTAAGACTTTCATAGCTAGAGAGAAGTCAATGCCTGGCTTCAAAGCTTCAAAGGACAGGCTGACTCTCCTGTTAGGGGTTAATGCAGCTGGGGACTTGAAGTTGAAGCCAATGCTCATTTGTCATTCTGAAAATCCTAGAACCCCTAAGAATTATGTGAAATCAACTGTGCTTTTACTCTATAAATGGAACAACAAAGCCTAGATAACGGCACATCCACAGTTTACAACATGGTTTACTGAATATATGAAGCCCAATGTTGAGACCTACTGCTCAGAAAAAATATATATTCCTTCAAAATATTGACAATACACCTGGTCACCCAAGAGCTCTGATGGAGATGTACAAATAAGACTAATGCTGTTTTCATGCCTGCTAACACAAATCCATTCTGCAGCCCATGGATCAAGGAGTAATTTTGACTTTCAAGTCTTATTATTTAAGAAATACGTTTCATAAGGCTACAGTTGCCATAGACAGTGATTTCTCTAATGGATCTGGGCATAGTACATGGAAAACCTTCTGGAAAAGAATTCGCCATTCTAGATGCAATCAAGAAAATTTGTGATTCATGGGAAGAGGTCAAAATATCAACGTTAACGGGAGTTTAGAAGAAGTTGACTCCAGCCCTCGTGTGTGATGTTGAAGGGTTAAGACTTCAATGATAGAAAACTGCAGATGTGGTGGAAATATCAAGAGAACTAGAATTAGAAGTGGAGTCTAAAGATGTGCCTGAATTGCTGCTATCTCATGATAAAACTTTAACAGATGAGGAGTCACTTCTTATGGGTGATCAAAGAAAGTGGTTTCTTGAGGTGGAGTCTATGCCTGGTGAAGATGCTTTGAAGATTGTTGAAATGACAACAAAGGATTTAGAATATTACACAAACTCAGTCAATAAAGTACTGTCAGGGTTTGAGAGGACTGACTCCAACTTTGAAACAAGTTCTACTGTGGATAAAATGCTACCAAACAGTATTGCATGCTACAAGAAAAATCGTGAAAAGAAGGGTCAATCAACACAGCAACCTTTATTGTTGTCGTATTTCAAGAAATGGCCACAGCAACCAACACCCTGATCAGCCAGCAGCCATCAGCATTGAGGCAAGATCCTCCACCAGCAAAAAGATTACAACTTGCTCAAGTCTCAGATGATGACTAGCATTTCTAGCAATAAAGTATTTTTTATTTAAGGTATATAATTTTTTAGACATAACACTATTTCACACTCAACAGGGTACAGTGTAGTGTAAACATAACTTTTATATGCACTGAAAATTTTTACAATTCCTGTCACTCACTCTACCGTGATATTCGCTTTATTGGAGTGGTCTGGAACTGAACCTGCAGTATCTCCAAGGTATGCTTGTAGTCAAGGAACCATCAGTCCTAGCTGGCAAGTGAAATTTAAACCCAAACTGGAGGCAGAAGCCCCATCATATGGAATAGGTGCTCAGGAGAAGGGAATGGGACGAAAGTTGTAGCTCAATATGCTGCAAGCCCCTAGCAGCCATCCTAGTCACCACACCTCGGGCTTAGGCAGCAAAATCACATCTGGTGGGAACATACCTCCTTAAGTCCTAAGACTGCCTCAGCCTCTGAGTGGAGTTAAGCCTGCAGGTTGAAGGTCTTTGGCACTGGTATCCAAGCATGGCTCCTAGAAGAGGAGAGAGACAATGGGTAAGAAAACCAATAAAGACGTGAAATATTTGCAAATACCAAAAAAAGTTCTAAGAAAGGAAAAAACAAAAGATGGAGAGAAAAGGGAAAGGGGACATACTTTAAATTAAAAGTTTATAGAAAGTCTCTCTGTGGAAGTCACATTTAAGCTGCACACTAAGAGGGAGGAAAGAACCTAAGCCCAAAAGGAGTAAAAGGAAGAGCAGACCAGGCAGAGGGAAAAGCCCATGTAATAAGCTGCAGGTGCAGAAAAGTTTGGGATGTTAAAGAAACTGTAAGAAAGTGGGGCTGCAGTGGCGTAATGCAGGGGAGAGCAATGCAAAGTGATGTTGGACATAAACAAATGCAATATCATTCAGTGTGTAGACCAAGGCAAGGAGTTAGAACTTTTCCTTGCAAAGTACAGAGGGGACCCATTGAGGCTTTTATCGGTGGGGTGTAGCATGATAAATTTGCAGCAGGAAGAAACAGGAGAGGAGAGTGTGGGACCAACGAGAAGGCTGTTACCATACTCTGGGCAAGAGGTAAAAGTGTCCTGCCACAAAATGAACAGTGGAGACAGGAAGAAGAGGTCAGGTTGGAGATAAATTTTGGAGGTAAAATCAACAAGGACTCATTGATGAAATGGGTGTGGGAAGTAAGGACAAGCGAAAAGTCAGGGATAACTTCTCTGTTCCAGACATCAGCAACTGGGTGAACAATAGCACTATTGGCCGAGATGGGAAGGATCCATTAGTGAAAGACATGTTTCAGCAAAATCAGAAGATGCATTTTGGACATCTTGAATTTGATATATCCAAAATGGAGACGGCAAGGAAGGAACTTTAGAGTTGAGTGTGGAGCTCCCAGGAAAGGTTTTGGGTCCTGGGAGCATGATGGAACTATCCCAGACAAGGGAATTCTGCAAGGATTTCCTCTTAAGGCATCTATCAATATATTACCTCTGTGTCTATATTACCAGTTCCACAATTGCACACGTTACAGAGTGTGTTGTTTTATACTTTCCTCTTTTCAAAAATAAAGAGATTGGAAGTAGAAAGAGGGATAATAAGAACCACAACAAAAAGACTAAATGCTCACGGCAGTATTCATATTAGGAAAATACTAGAAACAACCTAATTACTATCAGTAGGGGCTAGGCTAAATAAGTTATTGCACATACCTCAAATGTAATATAATTCAGCCACTTGAAACTGCTACCATAAATTTATATTTGTTTATTTTCTAGTATGGAAGATATACAAATTATATTATATGGAAAAGGCATATTACAAAAACAACAAAAGCGCATATAAGTCATGTCATGTATTTGTAAGAGAAAAATTAATAACCATATTGATATAAACCCCCTCAAAGCCTTGAGAAATATATATGTTCTGAAATTTGAATAGCAGTTACTTTGGGTGGTGAAATTCTGGATGAGTTCTACTTTCTTCTTCATACTTTGATGCATTACCAGGTTATTTTTTTACAATGAACACACATTTCTATATGTGTATGCTTTTACATCTTTACAATCAGAAAGAACAAAAACAGCCATTTTTATTTAGGGAAAACCAAACAGACAACAGTCTGGAAACTTCAGGTGGAAACCAGAAAGAGCCAGGCTGGCAGTCAGCTGCTCTGCCACTGCCGAGATCAAAACATGGTTTCTATTTATTCAATTCAATTCAACAAACACTTCCCATGTACCTACTCTGGGCCAGACTCTGGTTAGATGTTGAGGAAGCATAGACAAATCCACCATATTTCCTGACCTCAATAAACTCACAAGGAAATAACGTGGCTTTAGATACACATTTATAGACGATTACATTATTTTGCTAGGGTAACAAAATACCACAGACAGGCTGGCACAAACAACAGAAATTTATTTGCTCGTAGTTCTGGAGACTGGGAGTTCAAGATTAAGGTGTCAGTCAGCAGGTTTGGTTTCTTCTGAGGCTTCTCTCCCTGGCTTGCAGACGGCCACCTTCTCTTTGTGTCCTCACATAATCTTTCCTCTGTGCTGGTGCATCCCTAGTGTCTCTCTGTGTCCAAATTTCCTCTCCTTATAAATCAGATTGTATTAGGGTCTGCCTTTAGGACCTCATTTTAACTTTATCATCTTTTTTTAAAGGCCCTATCTCTAAATACAGTCATATTCTGAGGTACTGGATGTTAGGATATCAACATATGAGTTTGGGGAGACACAATTCAGCCCATAACAAGGATCCACAAAATTAAACCTTCACTTGTATGGCTCCTATTTATTTTGTGATTCACTACTGATGTCTTTTAAATTTTCTGTATAAAATATGAACCAATATTCATTAATATCTTATAAAATAATAATCATATAAAGAAAATTATTCTCTTCTGGTAAAATGATTACATACTACATGACACATTCACCTTTATGTTTCATATTTAAAGTGTAGAAAAATTGACCAAAATGTAGTGAAGAAACAAAGACATTTTCATTCTGGTACCTATGAAGCCTAGAGTAGGAGTATTTGGAATAAAATTTCCAGCGAGTGAGATTATGTTTATTAACACAATAGATTTTTATAATTTGTTAACTCTTCAATTCACTTTGTCTTATGTGCAACAAGGTGAATCAGGCTGAAATAAAATCAGGGAGTAAAAAGCTAGAACCATCTCTAAGATTTAAAAAATATTTTTCCATATGTCATGTTCACAAGATCCACTCACTTTGTCAGGAATACTCAAAATCCATTCTGCTTTAAACTATATTCCATATGAAAGGAAACAGAAAGCACCTCTCTGTTGGAGAAAAGGGGGCTTCCCAAGGGACTTAATTGAGCAAACACCCAACATAATATATCTGCCCATGGTAACAAAAATCAAATGAAAGAAAATGACTCTATTCTAAATAACAAGCAAGCTCACACCTCAACAACATTCAGGATAATGCTATTAACATGTGCCACTTAGCACACTTTAAAAAAGAATATTCCATTCCTACCTCCTCTGCATTCTCTTTTGTCCAATATTCTACCTGTGAAACAGGAAGAGAGCAGGGCTGCCAAAAAAATAGCAGCATTTACCACCACAGTGCCAGGTAGAGAGTAGATAATCAGTAGATGTGGAGGGGGTATTTATTTGCTCCTTCTCCGAAATGTATTCCCCTGTCGCCCCCTCTCCTTTCTCCACTGAACCCAAAGCACCTTTGGTAGCATCCATCTCCCAAACTCAGTCACATGGTGTAGATGGCCTTGACCCCACTACACTACCAGCTCTGGGAGAGGAGTCTATTTCGCTTAAGTCCGTCAGCATTTCCTATCTACTTTGTCTACCATGATTGGTTTAAAGACGAGCACATTACTTAGTCAGAACCAAAGAGATGTGGAAAGACTTTACTAAACACTCCTGGGAAGAAGAAGCTTTCTCTCTTTCCCCTAGTCAGTGGAGTATGAAGCCTAGAATTAAAGCAGTGATTTTTGTACTTAAAAGGAGGAATTTAGAGCTACAATGGGTCAACAATTGTAGCTTCCAATTGATACCCACACGTGCATCCTTGGCATCTAAATCTGACATATATAATGATATGTCAGGGTGACATATCATTCCCTTGATTAAGCTAGTTTGAATTATGTTTTCTGTCACTTGCAACCAAAAGATTTCTAACCAATTTAAATAGGAAAAGAATGAATGAAAGAAGTGATAAACCATGTATCCAACCCCAGCAGGTACACAGGGAAATATACCTATTACCATAGGTACACTCTACATACATATACTGTGGACAACACTGTAATCTGTCACATAAAGACAAAGGGAAAAATTGCTTCCAGTTTCCTCTACAAGATAAAATTAAGATAAATCTACCCGATAGTCCTAATTCCCACCTCTACCCTTGGATGGTCAATTTTCTATCAACATGTAGATGATTCATTTTATAAATTCCCAGTAACAAATATCCAATTCTAACATAACTTTCTTTTCTCACATTCAGTCATCAGTTGCTATATCTGATCCTTTTGACATAACTGAGCATATATTTTGCAAATGTTGGGGATGAAACTACTTTTATCTATCTATTAGAAGAAAAATACATGCTAAACTCTGTTAGGAACTTTATATACCTAATCTCATTAAACTGCACAATCACCCTGTGGGGAAGATTATAATGTCCTCATTTTAATTAATAAAAAGGAGGTTCAGAGAGGATATGGAGCTTGCCTAAGTTTACACAGCAAGGAAGTTGCAGAGTTGAGATTCCATCCCAGGTCTAATTATTAAATCTGTGCTTTTGAATTATACATTAAATCATCAACAAAAAATTTTTGCACGTCACTGTGATAAGCAATGAGAATGCAAAAGAGAACTATTACAAGGTTCTCCCTTCAAGAAATTTACAGTCTCACTAAGGAAAAATACAAATGTATGCAGTTGAATTACCTCAATACACAAAAATTGCTTTTACAAAGCAATGGACAAAGTAGGATGGGAACATAGGAGATAGAGTCTGTGAGTAAAAGAAAATTTTCATAAAGTAGGTTGATCCTGGGACTCAAATGATGAATAAGCAAAGAAGAGAGAAAAGAAATATCAGAGCAAAAGCTGTAGTGCTGAGTTGAGAAGGAAGGAAGGAAGGAAAGAAGGAAAGAAAGAAAGAAAGAGAGAGAGAGAGAATGAAAAAGAAAGGAAGGAAGGAAGGAAGGAAGGAAGGAAGGAAGGAAGGAAGGAAGGAAGGAAGGAAGGAAGGA